>NC_091952.1:248549109-248844347 GCF_031021105.1 Erythrolamprus reginae
TATCTATCTATCTCTATCTATCTCTGTATCTCTGTATCTCTCTATCTCTCTATCTCTCTATCTATCTATCTATCTATCTATCTATCTATCTCTATCTATCTCTGTATCTCTCTATCTCTCTATCTCTCTATCTCTCTATCTATCTATCTATCTATCTATCTATCTCTATCTATCTCTGTATCTCTGTATCTCTGTATCTATCTATCTATCTATCTATCTATCTATCTATCTATCTATCTATCTATCTATCTATCTATCTATCTGATCGCTCTCGCCATCAGAAAGTTTCTCTTCTGCACCTCTATAACTGTCTGGTTTGGTGCTGCAACCCAACAGGACCGACACAGACTTCAGAGGAGAATCAGAATTGCAGAAAAAACAATTGCTGCCAACCTGCCTTCCATTAAGGACCTGTATACTGCACGAGTCAAAAAGAGGGGCGGCGAAAATATTTACTGACCCCTCGCATCCTGGACACAAACTGTTTCAACTCCTACCCTCAAAACGTCGCTGCAGAGCACTGCACACCAAGACAACCAGACACAAGAACAGTTTTTCCCCGAATGCCATCACTCTACTAAACAAATAATTCCCTCAACACTGTCAGACTTTTTACTAAATCTGCATTACTATTCTACTAGTTTTTCTCATTATTCCTATCATCCTTTTCCTCCCACTTAGGACTGTATGACTGTAACTTGTTGCTTGTATCCTAAGATTTTTATTAATATTGATTGTTTCTTCATTGCTTATTTGACCCCTATGACAATCATTAAGTGTTGTACCACATGATTCTTGACAAATGTACCTTTTTCTTTTATGTACGCTGAGAGCATCTGCACCAAGACAAATTCCTTGTGTGTCCAATCACACTTCACCAATAAAATTATATTCTATTCTATTCTATTTTATTCTGGTTGAATCTCTCCTTGGTCAGTTTCCATCCATTATTCCTTTTGTGGCCTTCTGGTGACTTAGGGGCCTGAGCCTCTCTTCTCGACTAGAAGTTCTACTATTTCATGCTAAAATGAACGCTGTGCAAATAGGTCTGCCACACCAGGTTTTTACAAGGTATGCTTGAGCATTGCACACAGTAGAGACAAATATTGTATGAGTGTGATTCGTTGGAAGCTTGTTAATAAAGACCAACTTCCAGTTGTATCCTTCCAGTCACATGGAGCTCTTGAAGGTGGGAAGAACTAATTACACTTTCTAAGGATTCCTAAAGAGTCAAAGAACTCCAAAGAACAAAGAAAAAGGTAAGGTTTTCCTATGTAAGGGTTCAAGGTGGCCACCTCCAAAAGCTGACTATATTGTCTGCATCCTAATCACAGATATAACTTTGCTTCTGTTTCAAGCAACTGCCTATGTTCTGTATTCTTTTTCTTGTCCCATCTTGGAACAAACGGGACTTACTACTCACAAGATCTTATCAATGACTTGGATGTATCTTTATTTTTTTTTTTTTATTTTTTTTTTTTTATTTATTCTTTGTCCAATATACAATACATATGGAAGAGAATAGACATTAAGTAATATATATAAAGATAGAGAGTAAAAAAGAAGAGAAGTAGATGGGAGGGAGAGAATATATATGATATAAGAGATAGGGAGAGAATATATATGATATATATATATATATATATATAGATAGATAGATAGATAGATAGATAGAGAGAGAGAGAGAGAGAGAGAGAGAGAGAGAGAGAGAGAGAGAGAGAGAGAGAGATAAAAGGAGAGAATACATATGATATATGATATAAGGAAAGGCAATTGGACAGGGGACGATAGGCACATCAGTGCACTTATATATGCCCCTTACTGGACTCTTAGGAACCTGGAGAGGCCAATCGTGGAGAGTCTAAGGGAGAAATGTTGGGGGTTGGGAGTTGACACTATTGAGTCCAGTAATGAGTTCCACGCTTCGACAACTCGATTGTTAAAGTCATATTTTTTACAGTCAAGTTTGGAGTGGTTAATATTAAGTTTGAATCTGTTGTGTGCTCTTGTGTTGTTGCGGTTGAAGCTGAAGTAGTCGTTGACCGGTAGGACCTTGCAGCATATGATCTTGTGGGCAATACTTAGATCGTGTTTTAGGCGCCGCAGTTCTAAGCTTTCAAGACCCAGGGTAGATAGTCTATTTTCGTAGGGTATTCTTCAGAAACTGGACCTTCTGCCAAGAATACTTTGAAGTAAGATGGATCCACAGCAGATCCGATTTGGAGATGGTCTGGTGCCATATTTAGCCAATAACTTGACTCTTGGCTGAGAATATTTTCTTGGGTAATATTTTCCTGCTCACCCTTTCCTTCACAATCCTTAGATCAGTGTTTCCCATCCTTGGCAACTTGAAGATATTTGGACTTCAACTCCCAGAATTCCCCAGCCAGCATTCACTGGCTGGGGAATTCTGGGAGTTGAAGTCCAAACATCTTCAAGTTGCCATGGTTGGGAAACACTGTCTTAGACCACAAGGCTTGGGTTACCCTCTTTATCTTAATTGTTACAGATAGGGAGAAAGGCAAAAGGTCCAAATGAGTGATTTACAATGCATTGATACAATTTACAAAGCTGGCTAAGTGTTTGGGTGGAGAAATTTACAAAACATAGCTTGTTGAAGAGCAAACAGATAGGTTCAGCGGTTACATAACCCTTTCTACAGAAATCTATTTCAGCTCTGCAAAGATAAAAAGAGGCTCAGACCATCAGTTCCCTGCCATTCCTCTGCAATGCCCATGTGACCATGTTGGATTCTGGGGCTTATGCTTGCAATGTATGCAGAGATTATGCAGAATATGGAGATGGTGGTGGAGGTGAAAGAGAAGGAGGAGAAGTAGGAGAAGGAGAAGGAGAAGGAGAAGGAGAAGAAGAAGAAGAAGAAGAAGAAGAAGAAGAAGAAGAAGAAGAAGAAGACAAGAGATTGAGGAGGTGGAGGAGAAGAAGAAGAAGAGGAGGAGGAGGAAGAAGAAGAAGAAGAGGAGGAGGAGGAGGATGAAGGAGAGGAAGAAGAAGAAAAGGAGGAAAAGGAAGGGAAGGAGTAGGAAGAGGAAGAGGAGGAGGAAGAGGAAGAGGGAGAGGGGGAGGAAGAAGGAGGAGGAGAAGGCGAAGGCGAAGGAGAAGGAGGAGAAGGAGAAGGAGAAGAAGAAGAAGAAGAAGAAGAAGAAGAAGAAGAAGAAGAAGAAGAAGAAGAAGAAGACCAGAGATTGAGGAGGTGGAGGAGAAGAAGAAGAGGAGGAGGAGGAGGAAGAAGAAGAAGAAGATGAGGAGGACAAAGGAGAGGAAGAAGAAGAAAAGGAGGAAAAGGAAGGGGAGAAGGAGGAAGAGGAAGAGAGAGGGGGGGAGGAAGAAGAAGAAGCAGCTCGGAGATTGAGGAGGACGAGGACCAGGAGGGGGAGGGGGAGGAGGAGGAGAAGAGGAGGAGGAAAAGGAGGAAGAAGATAAACCAAAATGGCTGGGGAATTCTGGGAGTTGAAGTCCATAAAAACAGCCAAGATTGGACACCTTTGTGGTAATGGATGTCAGCTATTACCTGGAAATGAAATATTATTAAAAAAAATACCTGTTTGTTTAATGGTAACACTATTAAGGTTTAATACTAATCTTTTAAGGAGACTTGGTAGAAGGGGGAGGGGAGGTCGAGAGAGAAAGAGAGAAGAAAAAAAAGATATGAATGTATTAAAATCAGCTTTGTCCCCCTCGTTGATTGATAACTAGATTTCTTCCTTTGTAGTGTGTTTCTTCAGTTTCTGCAGGGACCCGCTCTCCTTTTGTGAATATTCCATGATTTAAAGGACTTTGACTCTTTCAGATCCCATGGAGAGTTTTCAAGAGAGAGAGATTTTATTTTTGATGATCGGGGTAGATGTGGGACATGAATATTGCAAAGCCCAAATTCCACAACTCTCAAGCTAAAACTTAAATTCAGGTCAAGGCGACAGTAAAAAAAAAAAGAAGAAGGAAGGTTATACCTCATGTCTTGTACTTTACACAAGAGGACCTGGTTGTTCTTTCTCTGGGCTGTCCGTGAAAACAGGCCTAGCCTGCTTTGACCTCCTTGGGTTTTTCATCTCCCCCTTGCCAGGGTGAATGGGGTGTCTATTTATCACCTTTTTTAAAAAAAAAGCGTACATCCTCTGCGCTTCTGCCTTTGGCTAGGCAGAGAGCCAACATGTATTGCCTTCCAACTACAGTAATCAGAATTGGTAGGAAAGGAAACCCTACTGCAGAATTCTATTTATTTTATTTTATTTTTTATTTATTTGTTTTGTCAAGTACATATTGGAGGTATGTAAAGATATAATAATATTCATATACATGATACTACTAATAAGAAAAAAACATTAGATATAATAATATTCATATACATGATACTAGTAAAAAAAATATAAAGAAACTTTAGGACAGGGGACAGAAGGCACGCTGGTGCACTTAGGCACGCCCTTACTGACCTCTTAGGAATCGGGTGAGGTCAACAGTGGATAGTCTAAGGGTAACATTTTGGGGGTTAGGGGAAGATACTACAGAGTTTGGTAATGAGTTCCATGCAGCCGCCCCGAGTCTTCTGAGAGGGGCAACATACACATCTAATTAATAATAATAATAATAATAATAATAATAATAATAATAATAATCATCATCATCATCATCATCATCATCATCAATGATGATGCACAATGGCAAGCTGGAAGTGTGTTTTTTCAAACTTCTGGTTTGTCCGTTGGGCAATTTTTTTTGCCTCCGGGTCTTCAGGGAAGCCCAAATGGACAAACCAGAAGTTTGGAAAACACACTTCCAGTTTGCTCATTGTGCTGTTTTTTTTGCACTCCAGGGCTTCAGGAAACGTCCCCGAACCCTCCGGAGTGCAAAAAACAGCACAATGGCAAACCGGAAGTGCGTTTTTCCAAACTTCTGGTTTGTCCGTTGGGCAATTTTTTTCGCCTCCGGGTCTTCAGGGAAGCCTTTCCTAAGGCCAAAAATCAGCTGGGTAGCGTGCATGTTCTTGCTAGAGCTGACACAGGGCAAAGTCTCACGTCCCCTCCGCTATGGCTCAACATGTCACCAGTGGCATGCGCGCCATAGGTTCACCATCACGGTCCTGTACCATCTCAGATAAGTGGTTGTCCAATCTATTCTTAAAAGCCTCCAGTATGGAGCACCCACAATAGATAGAAGTAAGCTGCTCCACTGATTAATGGAGAACCTGGAAACGAGTCTTCGGAGAGGGGCGGCATACAAATCTAATAAATGATTATTATGATTATTTATTTATTTATTTATTTATTTATTTATTTATTTATTTATTTATTTATTTATTTATTTATTTATTTATTTATTTATTTATTTATTTATTTATCTATTTATCTATTTATTTATCTATCTATCTATCTATCTATCTATCTATCTATCTATCTATCTATTTATTTATTTATTTATTTATTTATTTATTTATTTATTTATTTATTAGATGTGTATGCTGCCCCTCTCCAAAGACTCGGAGCGGCTCACAATAGGAATCCAAAATACAAATCCAATGATTAAAAAAGCAAAACAGTTAAAAACATTCATTCAACCCAAACAAACCATACATAAAACGGAGCAGCCGAGGGTAATCAATTTCCCCATGCCTGGCAACAAAGGTGGGTTTTTAGGAGTTTGCAAAAGGCAAGGAGGGTGGGGGCAGTCCTAATCTCCAGGGGGAGTTGATTCCGGAGGGTTGGGGCCGCCACAGAGAAGGCTCTTCCCCTGGGTCCTGCCAGATGGCATTGTTTTGTCGACGGGACCCGGAGAAGGCCAACTCTGTGGGACCTAATCGGTCACTGGGATTCGTGCGGCAGAAGGCGGTCCCGGAGATATTCTGGTCCGATGCCATGAAGGGCTTTATAGGTCATTACCAACACTTTGAATTGTGACCGAAAACTGATCGGCAACCAATGCAGACTGCGGAGTGTTGATGTGACATGGGCATATCTGGGAAAGCCCATGATTGCTCTCGCAGCTGCATTCTGCACGATCTGAAGTTTCTGAACTGTTAACTATTAACTGTTCTAATTGCCAGAAAGTTTCTCCTTAGTTTTAGGTTGCTTCTCTCCTTGACTGGTTTCCATCCATTGTTTCTTTTTCCTGCCTTCGGGTGCTTTGGAGAATAGGTTGCCCGCCCTTCTTTGTGGCAGCCCCCCAAATATTGGAACACTCCTGTCAGGTCACTCCCCAACCCTTCTTTTCAATCTGTTCTTAAAAGCCTCCTGTATGGAACACCAATAATATATACAGTGATACCTTGTCTTACAAACTTAATTGGTTCCGGGACGAGGTTCTTAAGGTGAAAAGTTTGTAAGACGAAACAATGTTTCCCATAGGAATCAATGGAAAAGCGATTAATGAGTGCAAGCCCAAAATTCACCCCTTTTGCCAGCTGAAGCGCCCGTTATTGCACTGCTGGGATTCTCCTGAGGCTCCCCTCCATGGGAAACCCCACCTCCAGACTTCTGTGTTTTTGCGATGCTGCGATTTCACTGAGGCTCCCCTCGCTGGGAAAACCCACCTCCGGACTTCCGTTGCCAGCGAAGCGCCCGTTTTTGCGCTGCTGGGATTCTCCTGCTGAGATTCCCCTGCAGCATCGCAAAAACACGGAAGTCCAGAGGTGGGGTTTCCCATGGAGGGGAGCCTCAGGGGAATCCCAGCAGTGCAAAAATGGGCGCTTCGGCTGGCAACGGAAGTCCGGAAGCGGGGCATCCCAGTGGCGGCAGCTTGGGTTTGTAAGGTGAAAATAGTTTGTAAGAAGAGGCAAAAAAATCTTAAACCCCGGGTTTGTATCTCGAAAAGTTTGTATGATGAGGCGTTTGTAAGACGAGGTATCACTGTATACCCAATTCCTGTGTCATTCTATGGTTAAAAAGAGAAACTTATTTTTCAATGTAGCACTGGAATCCGACACATGGTATGCAATATAATCCAAACAACATACCCAGTTACATTGGGAAAGGTTACCCTTTTTTAAAAAAAGAGGATTTTTAGAAAATGCATGATAAAAAATGCTAATTTATGCAAAAGGCTAAGTTGAAATGTGAAGTAATTAGAGTGCACTAAATATAGGAGTTCTTCATGAATGAAAAGTGGTAGTGATTTGTTTTAGAAAAGAGAGGATTCTGTCTTTCAAACATAGATGTTAAATAAACGAACTGGATACTAACACATACAGTATCTCTCTACTTATGGATGAATATTTATATGCTCACAATCTGGCTTGCTTTGTCCCTGGTTTCAGTTCTACTGAAGTTTAAATTGTGCCTTGCTACTGTCATTGCTAATATCATATGTAGGATGTCCTTTGAACCTAGAAAAATACTCTCTAGTAGTTCTTCTGAACATACTCTCTTCTGAACCTTGGCAACAGTCACTCATGCCCTCATCACCTCGAGGCTCAACTACTGTAACGCTCTCTACCTTTGAAAAGTGTTCGGAAACTCCAGATTGTGCAGAATGCAGCTGCGAGAGCTATCATGGGCTTTCCTAAATATGCCCATGTTACTCCAACACTCCACAGTCTGCATTGGTTGCCGATCAGTTTCCGGTCACAATTCAAAGTGTTGGTTATGACCTTTAAAGCCCTTCATGGCATCGGACCAGAATATCTCCGGGACCGCCTTCTGCCGCATGAATCCCAGAGACCAGTTAGGTCCCACAGAGTTGGCCTTCTCTGGGTCCTGTCGACTAAACAATGTCGTTTGGTGGGACCCAGGGGAAGAGCTTTCTCTGTGGCAGCCCAGACCCTATGGAAACAACTCCCCCCAGATATCAGAGTTGCCCCCACCCTCCTTGCCTTTCGTAAGCTCATAAAACCCCACCTCTGTCATCAGGCATGGGGGAATTGAAATATTCCCTTCCCCATGGCTTATAAAATTTATGTATGGTATGACTGTATGTATGACTGATCTCTTAAATTGGGTTTTTAGATTTTTTAATATTAGATTTGTTTACGTTGTCTTTTTACTGTTGTTAGCTGCCCCGAGTCTGCGGAGAGGGGCGGCATACAAATCTAATAAATAAATAAATAAACTTGAAGATGGGTGAACATCTCAGAATTTGGGAGTTGGAAGTCCATGCATGAGGGGAATTCTAGGAGTTGAAATCCAGCCATATTCAAGTTGCCAAAATTAACAGAATAACAAAGAGGCCTTGGAGGTCTCCTAGTCCAACCCTTTCATTAGGCAGGAGGCCCTGCACGAAACAAGGCACGGCCAATTTCTTCTTAAAAGCCTCCAGTGTTAGAATACCCACAACCTCTGGAGGCAAGTCATTCCACTGATTGTTTTAACTATTGGGAAATCTCTCCTTAGTTCATAGAAACATAGAAACATAGAAGAATGACGGCAGAAAAAGACCTCATGATCCATCTAGTCTGCCCTTATACTATTTTTTGTATTTTATCTTAGGATGGATATATGTTTATCCCAGGCATGTTTAAATTCAGTTACTGTGGATTTACCAACCACGTTTGCTGGAAGTTTGTTCCAAGCATCTACTATTTCAGTAAAATAATATTTTCTTATGTTGCTTTTTATCTTTCCCCCAACTAACCTCAGATTGTGTCCCCTTGTTCTTGTATTCACTTTCCTATTAAAAACACTTCCCTCCTGGACCTTATTTAACCCTTTAACATATTTAAATGTTTTGATCATGTCCCCCCTTTTCCATCATGTCACCTCTAGTCCTTTGAATGAATGGATGAATGAACCCACATTGTGCTATGAATTCCATAGTTTAAGGATATTGACAAAATTGAACGGGTCCAAAGATAGGCTACAAGAATGGTGGAAGGACTTAAGCATAAAACGTATCAGGAAAGACTTAATGAACTCAATCTGTATAGTCTGGAGGACAGAAGGAAAAGGGGGGACATGATCGAAACGTTTAAATATGTTAAAGGGTTAAATAAGGTCCAGGAGGGAAGTGTTTTTAATAGGAAAGTGAACATAAGAACAAGGGGACACAATCTGAAGTTAGTTGGGGGAAAGATCAAAAGCAACGTGAGAAAATATTATTTTACTGAAAGAGGAGATGCTTGAAACAAACTTCCAGCAGACGTGGTTGGTAAATCCACAGTAACTGAATTTAAACATGCCTTGGATAAACATAGATGCATCCTAAGATAAAATACAGGAAATAGTATAAGGGCAGACTAGATGGACCATGAGGTCTTTTTCGTCGTCAGTCTTCTATGTTTCTATGTTTCTAAGGAGATACTCTTCTGAACTTCTGAAGCACCCCAAAAGTATCCAAGCATCAAACACACATATTTTCCAGCTCTACTTATAGATGATTCAAAGACCTCGAACTTAATCTAAAGTCTCTCCGTTGACTGACACTTCAGCGAAACATTCCTTGTTACTAGTTGAAGCTTTCCCTCTGTACAAAGAGATCAGGATAAAGAGATAGGAATTCAGTCTGATTTATTTTCCTTATTGAAATATTTATAAGCAACTGTACCCCATGAGCCACTTAACACAGTACATTGCAAACACCATTTGAAGAAGCTTGGGGGGAAAATAATAATTATTGGTTTTTATTACTTGGAATGAGTGTGATTGAATTAATTATGGTGCATGGTTAAATTGTAAGGAGGTTGGAATAAATTTCAGAGGTTTTTAAAATTTAATTTTGCATTTTAAGATTGCAGATCTCCGAGTTCAATGTGTAAATTCCAATGTATGAAGAGTGTCTGGTAATACAGACAGGAAACTCAAGAGGCATTTAAGTGACCATAAAGCTGAGGTCAAAAACTTTGAATAAATAAAGACTTCCAGTTTGTATTCTTTGGGTTAATTTAGATCATATATATTTAATTTGAGGTTTAGTAAGTTTTATGATTCTGCAATCCTAAATCTTGAACAATTTCATTCTACCATCGGCCACTTTAGGAAGAGCGAGGCAAGACTAATCAACCATGTCCAGTTCTCGAGTCCATCATCCCCATCCACCAAAATGCTGCTTTTATGGTGAAGAACAGAAGCACAATTACCTGGTGTCCTACTTTCCTTCTCTATTTTTACTACTCTTGTGCATATAAAAAGGTTTTAAAATGGAATAATCGGTCAGGACTAGGACTAGCCTGATGTAATATTCCAATTGCAGAAAGAAAGAAAAATTGTAATTACCATAATGAGTGTAACACTGAAAAAATGCTTAGTCACCGTGAGTCTACAGAATGAGCTATAACCTGATTGGTTGTGAATGCTCCAACACTGGAAGTTTTTAAGAGATGTTGGGTAACCATTTGTCTGAAGTGGTGTAGGGTTTCCTGCCTAAGCAGAACCTTCAAGTTCCCTTCCAACTCTGTTGTTGTTATTTTTGTTGTTGTTGTTGTTGTTGTTGTTGTTGTCATTCTTCTTCTTCTTTTTCTTCTTCTCCTCCTCCTCATCATCATCACCATTATCATCATCATCATCATTATTATTAATTTGACTTATCTTTGGTTGGTTAATTGATTTTGTGCCAACACTATTCTTTGTGACCATAGATTAACAATTTGGAGGATGGCTATTATAGCTGATGCTATAATCAATTCCATTTGTTTTGCTATTGGTTGGTTGTCTTCTTCTCTTTCCTTCCACCTTTCCTAAGATTCTGCATACACCAAACTAGATCTTTGTTTTTTGTATCTCAATTGTTGCATGGGCCTAACCATTACATATCTTCATTTCTACTTGGAGATAACAACAGATGAAGAAATGATAGGGCAATGCAGTGCTTAAATTACAAACTTTTGCCAGACCCATCCTTGAATACAGTTCATCTGTCTGGAACCCATACCACATCTCGGACATCAACACCCTTGAAAATGTCCAAAGATACTTCACCAGAAAAGGCCTTCACTCCTCCACTACGAAAGCAGACTATCAATCCTAGGTCTAGAAAGCTTAGAACTACGTAGCCTAAAACATGATCTAACTATTGCCCACTAGATCATATGCTGCAACGTTCTACCTGTCAATGATTATTTCAGCTTCAATCGCAACAACACAAGAGCACGCAACAGATTCAAACTTAATATTAACCGCTCCAAACTTGACTGTAAAAAATATGACTTCAGCAACCGAGTTGTCGAAGCGTGGAACTCATTACCTGATTCAGTAGTGTCAACCCCTAACCCCCAACTTTTTTCCCTTAGACTCTCCATGATTGACCTCTCCAGGTTCCTTAGAGGTCAGTAAGGGGCGTACATAAGTGCACCAGTGTGCCTTCCGTCCCCTGTCCAATTGTCTCTCCTTATCTCATTTATCTTTTCTCCCTTTCAAATATGTTCACCTATACTTTTATATCTTTTCTTCTATTCTTTTCTTTACTTATATTATTATATATCTTTCTCTTCAATGTGTATTATGTATTGGACAAAATAAATAAATAAATAAAAATAAAATAAATAAAAATAAATAAATTGGGAATCAAAGTCCATATGCAGTGATAGGAACCAGTCTCTTGCCCACTTTCTCTTTCTTTCTCTCTCCTTTTCTCTTTCTCCCCCCACCCTTCATCAAAAAGTCCTGGAAGAAAAGCACAGCATGAATCTAAGGAACAAAAAGCATTTTTCAAAAGTCACTTGGGTAGAAATTCAGGTACAGCCAGTTCCGCATAATTATTCTAACTGCCCTGTGAAACTTTCAGATAAAGGTATTAATTTGCTTGTGGTGTGTTTTCTTTTTTCAGTGGCACCCTTGTGAAAGGCTTACCTTACTTTAAAATCAAAGTGATTTAGATCAGGGCGTGAAAGCTCATTGCACTGATTTGCACAACACTTGTAAACACCATACAAATACAAATTGGACAGGTCCAAAGACGGGCTACAAGAATGGTGGAAGATCTTCAGCATAAAATGTATCTGGAAAGACTTAATGAACTCAATCTGTGTAGTCTGGAGGACAGAAGGGAAAGGGGGGACATGATCGAAACATTTAAATATGTTAAAGGGTTAAATAAGGTTCAGGAGGGAAGTGTTTTTAATAGGAAAGTGAACACAAGAAGAAGGGGACACAATCTGAAGTTAGTTGTGGGAAAGATCAAAAGCAACGTGAGAAAATATTATTTCACTGAAAGAGTAGTAGATCCTTGGAACAAACTTCCAGCAGACGTGGTTGGTAAATCCACAGTAACTGAATTTAAACATGCCTGGGATAAACATATGTCCAGTTCTGGAGACCTCACCTACAAAAAGATTGATAAAATTGAACAGGTCCAAAGACGGGCTACAAGAATGGTGGAAGGTCTTAAGCATAAAATGTATCAGGAAAGACTTAATGAACTCAATCTGTATAGTCTGGAGGACAGAAGGAAAAGGGGGGACATGATCGAAACATTTAAATATGTCAAAGGGTTAAATAAGGTCCAGGAGGGAAGTGTTTTTAATAGGAAAGTGAACACAAGAACAAGGGGACACAATCTGAAGTTAGTTGGGGGAAAGATCAAAAGCAAATGAGAAAATATTATTTCACTGAAAGAGTAGTAGATCCTTGGAACAAACTTCCAGCAGACGTGGTTGGTAAATCCACAGTAACTGAATTTAAACATGCCTGGGATAAACATATATCCATTGTAAGATAAAATACAGGAAATAGTATAAGGGCAGACTAGATGGACCACGAGGTCTTTTTCTGCCGTCAATCTTCTATGTTTCTATGTTTCTAAATCTAATAAACTATAAACTATAACTTTTGGCTCAGTGGGTACATAGAGTAGCTCTGCCAGATGGGTCTGAATTCTATGTTGGTCACGCTGGAGGATGAGCAGTGAGGTTAGTACCAGGATCAGGACTGGTGCATGAGGCCTTCTACACATTATACAATATGGAGGAAGTAGCTGATAAAGTCCTGCATTTCCACTTTACACTTACATTTAATCCACAGTCAGGTCTGCACATAGAAAGTCCTCGACTTATGACACAATCGAGCCCAACATTTATATTGCTTAGTGAGACATCTGGGAGTTTCGTCCCACTTTGCAACTTCTCTCTCTCTCTTGCCATATTTGTTAAGCGAATCACTGCAGTTGCTTAATTAAAAATTTATTTATTTTATTTTTTATTTATTTATTTTGTCCAATACACAATAATACACAATGAAGGTAATAGAGGATACCTTCAAGTAAAATATGTTAGAGGAAGAAAAGAGTATAGGAATAAAAATGTATCAATTGAAGAATAGAAGAAAAGATATAGGTATAGAAGAGAAGATATAGAAGATATAGGAGAGACAGTAGGACAGGGGTTAGGAAGGCACATTAGCACACTTATACCGGCCCTCACTGACCTCTTAGGAATCTGGAGAGGTCAACCGTGGACAGTCTGAGGGCAAAATGTTGGGGGTTAGGGGATGATATTACGGAGTCCGGTAATGAGTTCCATGCTTCAACGATTCTATTAATAAAGTCGTATTTTTTACAGTCAAGTTTAGAGCGGTTAATATTAAGCTTGAATCTGTTGCGTGCTCTTGTGTTGTTGCGGTTGAAGCTGAAGTAGTCTTTGAGAGGCAGGACGTTGCAGCATATGATCATTTATTTATTTATTTATTTATTTATTTATTTATTTATTTCATTTCATTTCATTTCATTTGATTTCATTTTATTTGTATGCTGCCCCTCTCCGTAGACATCTTGTGGGCAATACTTAGGTCATGTTTGAGGCGTCATAGTTCTGAGCTTTCAAGACCCAGGATTGTCAGTCTAATTTCGTAGGGTGTTCTGTTTTGGGTAGAGGAGTGCAGGGCACTTCAGGTGAAGCATCTTTGGACATCTTCGAGGGTGTTAATGTCCGAGATGCGGTATGGGTTTCAGACAGATGAGCTGTACTTGAAGATGGGTCTGGCGAAAGTTTTGTATGCTCTGGTAAGTAGTGTGAGATTTCCAGAGCAGAAGCTACGTAGGATTAGATTAACAACTCTTGAAGCCTTCTTGGCAATGTTGTTGCAGTGGGCTTTGGCACTTAGGTCTTTTGTTATTAGTACTCCGAGGTCCTTAACCTTGTAGGGGTTATCTGTGATAATTCCCACTCGGTTAATCAAGGTTGTTAAGTGAATCTGGCTTCCCCATTGACTTTGCTTGACAGAAGATCGCAAAAGGGGATCACATTACAAACACAGAGAGAGAGAGAGAGAGAGAGAAAGAGTGTGAGTGAGTGAGAGAGAGAGAGAGAGAGATTTGATTTGATTTTGATTTTATTGGATTTGTATGCCACCCCTCTCCGTAGACTCGGGGCAGGTAACAACAGTAGTAAACAGCATATGGCAATCCAATATAAACAGTTAAAAACCCTTATTATAAAACCAAACATACATACAGACATACCATGCATAAAATTGTAAAGGCCTAGGGGGAAAATGTATCTCAGTTCCCCCATGCCTGGCGGCAGAGGTGGGTTTTAAGAAGCTTACAAAAGGCAAGGAGGGTGGGAGAAATTCTAATATCTGGGGGGAGTTGGTTCCAGTGGGTTGGGGCCGCCACAGAGAAGGCTCTTCCCCTCGGTCCCGCCAAGCAACATTGTTTAGTTGACGGGACCCAGAGAAGACTCTGTGGGACCTAACTGGTCGCTGGGATTCGTGCAGCAGAAGGCGGTCCCTGAGATAGTCTGGTCTGAGAGAGAGAGAGTGGGAGAGAGAGTGAGTGAATAAGAGATGGCATAGAAGGCCTGCCATCTTTGGCGCTACCTGTCGGCGTGAGATTTGCGCACAAATGAGATTTCGGCAATTTTCACCTATATTTTTGCGTCCGCGCATGTGCAAATCTAAAAAATCAGTGAAAATTGCCAAAATCTTGCATCTTTATACAAGATTTCGCTTGCTGTGCGTGCTTAGCAGCCAAATCTCACGTGGGAGCATGTGTGCATGTATCACATGCTGTCATAAAAATGAACCCATTGTCAAGGATCCAAATGTAAATCACCTGAGCACAGGTGCATGGTGCAAAAGTCATAAGTGTGAAAAATTGATCCTGTCATTCCCCCCCGCTTCTGTTGTAACTTCGAATGGTCACTAATTGAACAGTTATAAATCGAGGTCTATTTGTATTGAGTGCATTGAGCTGCAGGAGGAGGAGAGATCTGCAGCTCTAAGACACAGCGGGAACCAGCAGGGCCCTGGGGGAGAAATTTAGAGCGAGTTAATTAAGGCGGAGTGTCTCTGAATATTTTGAGACACTTTTTCCCAGGTTTCTCCCCACCTGGGCTGAGATGAAGTTGATGTGATAAGCTGTCAAGTGACTTGCTATCTCTTCAATCCCTCCCTACAATTTCTCGCTCAGCGGGATTTCCAGCTCTTACACAATTTTCAATGATCTGCAAAAGCCTGTGTTGCATGTCAGTCAGGCAGATGGTGGTGGAAACATAGGACTAGGCAGTGAAGGGCTACCGAAATTTTTACTACCACACTGTGGTCGCGGCTTATTATTTATTCTGATTATTATTTATTAGACTTGCATGCCCCTTTTTCCGAAGACTCGGGGAGGCTCTGCATTTTCTTTTAACGTTTTAGGGCAAATTGGGTGCTCTGGGATGGAGCTCCATTTTTGCTACCCCACTGCGTGTCCTGCCCCCCGGTCTGGATAGTAGCCCACCCCTGGGACTATGGCCATAAAGTCAAACTCAAATATACATTATTTTTGATGTTTGCAAGGTATTCCTCAAAAGCCCTTTACTAAAAAACAGAAAAGAGTGGAAACTTGCAAAGGTATTTGTTTCATTTATTTGTTTTGTCAATTACATAATGGTGGTATACAGAGATATACGGTAATAATATTTCTATACATGAATAATAATAATAATAATAATAATAATAATAATAATAATTAGTGAAATACGAAGATCTAAAAATCGAGCTGCAACGACTCTGGCATAAGCCAGTGAAAGTGGTCCCAGTGGTACTTGGCACGCTGGGCGCAGTGCCAAAGGATCTCAGTGGACATTTGAAAACCATTGGAATTGACAAAATCTCCATCTGTCAATTGCAAAAAGCCGCTTTACTGGGATTGGCAAACATAATTCACTGCTAAATCACGCAGTCCTAGGTGCTTGGGAAGCACTCGACTGGTGATGAAATACGAAATCCAGCATAGTGATCTTGTTTGCTGTGTTGCACTGACATAATGATAATAATAATAATAATAATAATAATAATAATAATAATAATAATAATAATAATAATAATCACCACCATCATCATCATCATCATTATTATGATGATTTAGATTTGTATGCCACCCCGCTCCGAAGACTCAGGGCAGATACTAGTAAAATATTAGCGGATACTAGTAAAAGAGAAACATTAGGACAGGGGACAGAAGACACTCTGGTGCACTTATGCACACCCCTTATTGACCTCTTAGGAATTGGGTGAGGTCAACAGTGGATAGTCTAAGGGTAAAGTTTTGGTGGTTAGGGGATGATGCTACAGAGTCTGGTAGTATGTTCCATGCATCAACTACTTGGTTAGTAACTCTCCTGCAGCTAAAGCAGGGGTCCTCAAACAAGGAGCCAATTCACAGCCCCCCAGACTGTTGAAATGGGTTTGTGCAAATGATGTAAGAAGAATGTACTTTGGCTGTATAAGTGTACTTTTAAAGTTATATGCTTGATAATGGTAGTATGTTGACAGTCTCTTACAATTCAATCTCTTTCTTCCCCCCTGGAGCTAATCATCACATGGATTAAGATATTTTATCATACTGAAAAAGCAAAGGTTCAAGCTTTCATCCATGCATTTTTCTTCTCAATACTAAGCTCTTTATTCTCCGTTTTCTTTGATCAGGGAGGTTTCCTCTTACAACTCACAGAAAGTGTACAAGTGAGTATTGCTCAGGCCAAAGCTGACTCTCCAAACAGAGGTCAGCATCTATTAGCAGAGAGAGGGGTCGGCAACTCGCAGCTCGGGAGCCACATGCGTCTCTTTGGGACCCCTGATGTGGCTCCCTGTCCCATCAGTGGCTGGTCTTGCCCTCCCCTCCCTTACCTGGCCTGAGATGGAGATGGTACCAAGCTGGCGGGGGTAGCCAACACCCTTGAAGACAGGCTCAAATTACAGAAAGACCTGGACAGACTAACACAGTGGGCCCACACCAACAAAATGATGTTCAACATCGACAAGAGCCAAGTCCTTCACCTAGGTAAAAAAAAACCTGGACACACATACAGCCTTGGAGAAACCCCTCTCAGCACTAGTGACTGCGAAAGAGATCTCGGAGTCTTGGTGGATAATCAACTAAACATGAGCCAACAATGTGCAGCAGCAGCCAAAAAAGCCAATACAATCCTAAGCTGCATCAACAGGGGAATACACTCCAAGACCAGGGAAGTCTTAATACCACTCTACTATGCCCTGGTCCGACCACACCTGGAGTACTGTATTCAGTTCTGGTCATCACACTTCAAAAAAGACATTGAAACTCTGGAGAAGGTGCAGAAAAGAGCAACGAAAATGATCAGGGGACTGGAAACCAAGACTTACGAAGAGAGACTGCGGGAACTGGACATGGATAGCCTAGAGAAAAGGAGGGCCAGAACGGACATGATAGCAGTCTACAGGTATACGAGGGGTTGCCACAGAGAGGAGGGGATCACTTTATTCTCCAGGGCACCGGAGGGCCGGACAAGGAACAACGGCGGGAAGCTGACCAAGGAGAGATTCAACCTGGAAATAAGGAAGAACTTCCTGACGGTCAGAACGATCAACCAGTGGAACAACCTACCAGTGGACGTTGTGAAATCCAATACTCTGGACATTTTTAAGAGGAAACTGGACTGCCATTTGGCTGGGATGCTATAGGGTTCCTGCTTAGGCAGGGGGTTGGACTTGATGACCCGCATGGTCCCTTCCAACTCTAACAATAAATAAATAAAATAAATGGTGTGAATGGAGAAGGAGCCGGGGCTGATTCTTTGGCGCTGGTTGAGGAACATAGGCACCCCTGGCTATGGCTTCTCTTTGGGTGACCTTCCTCCTACCCTCGTGACTCCCTGATGCTATTGGTGCGCTCCTGGTGGGATGTGGGCACATCAGTGCAAGATTTGGTTTCGGTGCATGCACAGGAAGTTAAATCTCACATGAGACACTTGCACGTGAGAGATTTCACCGATTTTCGGTGCTTTTTTCCTTTGCAGAAGCCAAAAATGCTGAAAATCGGTGAAATCTCCGTGCGCAAGCATCCCCACGTGTGATTTGGCTTCCTGCGCATGTGCAGAAACCAAATCTCATGCAGGCATGGATGTGCACGCATTAGGGATGTGGAACTGCCGTATTGGGCTGTACCAGCTGCAACCTGCTACTGGTCTTTGGATGTGGTTTCTTTGTCATTAAGGATGCGATATGCATATATGCACGAATCCCAGCGACCAGTTAGGTCCCACAGAGTGGGTCTTCTCTGGGTCCCGTCAATTAAACAATGTCACTTGGCGGGACCCAGGCGAAGAGCCTTCTTTGTGGTGGCCCCGGCCCTCTGGAACCAACTGCCCCCAGAGATTAGAATTGCCTCCATCCTCCTTGCCTTTCATAAGCTGCTTAAAACCCACCTCTGCCGCCAGGCATGGGGGAATTGAGATACTCTTTCCCCCTAGGCCTTTACAATTTTATGCATGGTATGTCTGTACGTATGTTTGATTTTATAATAAGGGTTTTTAACTGTTTTAGTATTGGATTATTATTATATGCTGTTTTATTGCTGTTGTTAGCCGCCCTGAGTCTGCGGAGAGGGGCGGCATACAAATCCAATAAATAAATAAATAAATAAATGAATGAATGAATGAATGAATGAATGAATGAATATCTATCTATCTATCTATCTATCTATCTATCTATCTATCTATCTATCTATCTATCTATCTATCTATCTATCTATGCCTTGCCATATCCCATCCCTTCCTGCCTCCCCACACTCTGCAGCTCTTTGGCCAGGCAGGGTAAGCCTAAGCTCCAGCCCGAAGCGGCAGGAAGCTAAGGCTGCCTTCACTCCAGAGACCCTCCTCCTTCTCCCCCTCCTCTCTTTTGGGATGGGGGGGGGGCACAGCAAGGCAATGGCCAGATCCAAAGGGCAGAAGTGACCCCGCAGCTGCCTTAATGCCATATTTGCACGTAAGGCAGCCTTCGCTTCCTGCCACTTCAGGAAATTTCACCCCTGGCTTTATAGGTTATAATAACCATTCTGGTTTATTGGTTAGGGCAGTGTTTCCCAACCTTGGCAACTTGAAGATATTTGGACTTCAACTCCCAGAATTCCCCAGCCAGATATCTTCAAGTTGCCAAGGTTGGGAAACACCGGGTTAAGGTTCCAGGCTAGAAAGCAAATGACCCATCCGTTCAAGTCCTGCCTTTGCCATGAAGGCCAGCTGGATGACCGTTCTCTGGGTAATATTTTCCTGCTCACCCTTTCCTTCACAATCCTTAGATCAGTGTTTCCCATCCTTGGCAACTTGAAGATATTTGGACTTCAACTCCCAGAATTCCCCAGCCAGCATTCGCTGGCTGGGGAATTCTGGGAGTTGAAGTCCAGATATCTTCAAGTTGCCAAGGTTGGGAAACACTGGGTTAAGGTTCCAGGCTAGAAAGCAAATGACCCATCCGTTCAAGTCCTGCCTTTGCCATGAAGGCCAGCTGGATGACTGTTCTCTGGATGAGCCCTTCTCTCAGCCTAACTCATTTCACGGGGTTGTTGTCCGGAAAATAGGGAGAGGAAGGCAAATTGGATATGGTTGCCATGTGGAATGATTTGTGAAAAGAATAAAGGCGGGATGCAAATGAATGAATAAATAAAAGTAAGTCAACACTAGCAGTTCAAATTGCATCCAGAATGTAGGAGATGACCAGGCTGACTCAGAGGAAGGAGTCAAATGCATTATCAATCTCGACTCCTTTTGTGCTCACAAGGGATCTAAGTTCAACTTCCATTTACTCTTATCTACCACCAATCTGCTTGTTGTGGCGCGCCAGCAACCCATGCAGCTGATAGCGGATCCCTTTTCAGAGGAGACTGACTTTGTGATGGGCCAGCGGTCTGTGCAGCTAGGACCTGAGTTGGACAGTAAGGAGGCTGGTAAGGACTTTGTGCCAGAGGTAGAGATTCAGCCTGGGCCTTCAGAACCTCTACCACCTCATAGCAGTGATCAGGAAGAAGAGGTTTCTTCTCTTCTTAATGCATGAGCACCCAGAGCTGGCAAAAAGCAGGAGTGGTTACTCTAGAGGAGGTCTCCTCAAGAGTAAGACTTGGAGCTAATTGGCCACTCCCCTAGAGCAGTTGAATTTCTGCAGGAAACAACATTTGAAATTCATGTATGTGTCCTGTGGACTGTGTCTGGCAAATCTCTGCTTTATTTATTTATTTTATTTATTCGATTTTTATGCCGCCCTTCTCCTTGGACTCAGGGCGGCTTACAACATGTTAGCAATAGCACTTTTTTAACAGAGCTAGGCTATTGCCCTCACAATCCGGGTCCTCATTTTACCCACCTCGGAAGGATGGAAGGCTGAATCAACCTTGAGCCGGTGATGAGATTTGAACCGCTGACCTTCAGATCTACAAGTCAGCTTCAGTGGCCTGCAGTGCAGCACTCTTCCTGCTGCGCCACCCTGGCTCATAATGCTTTGCTTATGTGCTTCAATTTGTCTAGTGAAGACAACTCCTTGCCAAACTTTATGAGCTGTCAAAGACTAAATTGCTCTTCTATGATTTAAGACTTTCTGAACTTATGCCAACTGTTAATGAGACTAATTAACAGTTGGGCTTTTGCAAGAAAATACTACCTTTAAGTTCATATATAACCTCTACTAAGACAGTTGTTAGTAGTCATTTATTGAACAACCCATATGTTGTGCTACATTCTTAGCTGGGGCAGAACATTGCTTTGAGAGTTAGTAGTCCAGATTATTGTAGAGAGCTTCAGCTTGCAATACGTCTTTATTTTCATTTGAATTGCCTGGATTTCCTGATTCCCTGCGCTTGACACAGAAGCTGATGAGAAGCTAGTGAAGGATCTGTAATTGTTGGGCATATTAGATTAGATTAGATTAGATTTAATCTAATCTAGGATGCTTGGCTGCATAGCTAGAGGTATAACAAGCAGGAAGAGGGAGATTATGATCCCGCTATATAGAGTGCTGGTGAGACCACATTTGGAATACTGTGTTCAGTTCTGGAGACCTCACCTACAAAAAGATATTGACAAAATTGAACGGGTCCAAATACGGGCTACAAGAATGGTGGAAGGTCTTAAGCATAAAACGTATCAGGAAAGACTTCATGAACTCAATCTGTATAGTCTGGAGGACAGAAGGAAAAGGGGGGACATGATCGAAACATTTAAATATATTAAAGGGTTAAATAAGGTCCAGGAGGTGAAGTGTTTTTAATAGGAAAGTGAACACAAGAACAAGGGGACACAATCTGAAGTTAGTTGGGGGAAAGATCAAAAGCAACATGAGAAAATATTATTTTACTGAAAGAGTAGTAGATCCTTGGAACAAACTTCCAGCAGACGTGGTAGATAAATCCACAGTAACTGAATTTAAACATGCCTGGGATAAACATATATCCATCCTAAGATAAAATACAGGAAATAGTATAAGGGCAGACTAGATGGATCATGAGGTCTTTTTCTGCCATCAGACTTCTATGTTTCTATGTTTCTATGTTTCTATTTATTGGATTTATATGCCACCCCTCTCTGCAGACTCGGGACGGCTCACAACAATAGCAAAAAACAGTACATACTGACAAATCCAATGCCCACCAATCCAATTAGAATTTTAAGTTAAGAAATTCATAAAACAACCCCAATATATATAAAAAACAAGCACACAATCAAGCAAACAGCAAAGCAACATGGGCAAGGGGGAGATGTTTTAGTTCCCCCATGCCTGACGGCAGAGGTGGGTTTTAAGGAGTTTATGAAAGGCAAGGAGGGTGGGGGCAATCCTAATCTCAGGGGGGAGCTTGTTCCAGAGGGTCGGAGCCACCACAGAGAAGGCTCTTCCCCTGGGTCCCGCCAGATGACATTGTTTAGTCGACCGGGACCCAAAGAAGGCCCACTCCGTGGGACCTAAATGGCAGCTTCATCTAGGGCAGGGGTGTCAAACTCAAGGCCAAGGGGTATGATCTGGCCTGTGGGGCCACACTGCAAACAGCAAATGACTGGCCTGTGGAGCCTCTGCCAGCAAAATGGAGCTACGTTTTCGCTGGCAGAGGGTTGCAGGAAGCTGTCACCGCAAAAACGGACCTTGGGAGCCCGTTTTTGATGGAAGAGCCCTCAGGCCAGCACAGGCACCTTCGACATGAGTGACGTTGAGCTAGCTACACCCATCCTAGCCATGCCAACCCTGATGGCAGAGGTGAGTTTTAAGGAGTTTAAGGAAGGCAAGGTGGGTGGGGGCAGTTCTAATCGCCGGGGGGAGCTGGTTTCAGAGAGTCAGGGCCGCCACAGAGAAAGCTCTTCCCCTGGGACCCGCCAGATGACATTGTTTAGTTGACGGGACCCGGAGAAGGCCCACTCTGTGGGACCTAATCAGTCGCTGGTCCGATGCCATGAAGGGATTTATAGGTCATAACCTGGGGAAGCCCATGACTGCTCTTGTAGCTGCATTCTGCACGATCTGAAGTTTCCGAACACTTTTCAAAGGTAGATGAGGGCATGAGTGACTGTGAGCATTGAGTCCCGGTCCAAATAGCAGTTTAGTCTAAATATAGTCTATAGCAGACCTGGGCAAGGGGTGGCCCGCGGGCCACATCTGGCCCACCCACTGTCTGTGACCATCCCGCCCGCTATCTGTGACCGGTCCGCGGAGGTCAGGGTCTGCTCCAGTGCGAGGATGAAAGAGCTCACCGTGTCTGCCGGGACTCCTCCGATTCCTGCTTTCCTGATGAATCAAAAGGAAAGCAGGAACCGGAGGACATGGTGAGCTCTTTCATCCTCGCACTGGAGCAGACCTCAACCTCCTACCGAGATTGGCCAAGCACAGAAACCATGCAAACACTCCAGCACACTGACCGTGGTGCACCGTGTTGCCTTAAAGCAAACAATTAGGGGGTCTGTAGGGTGGGGTCTAGGTGTTTAGGTCAAGCCAGGGTCTGGGTCTCTACAGTATTGGGTAGAACTGAGTGAATTATATTAGTCCGGCCCTCTAAAACCATCCCAATTTCTCATGCGGCCTCATGGCAAAATTAATTGCCCAACGCTGGTCTATAGTCTAAATAGTCTAAATAAGAGCCGAGGTGGCACAGCAGGTAGAGTGCAGTACAGAAGACCACTAAAGATGAGGACCCGAGTTATGGGGGCAATATGCTGGCTCTATTAAAAATTGCTAACATGTTTATTTATTTATTTATTTGATTTGTATGCTGCCCCTCTCCATAGACTCAGGGCGGCTAACAACATTAATAAAAAACAGCATGTAACAATTCAATACTAAAACAACTAAAAAAAACCCCTTATTATAAAACCAAACCTACATACAAACATACCATGCGTAAATTGTAAAGGCCTAGGGGGAAAGAATATCTCAATTCCCCCATGCCTGACAGCAGAGGTGGGTTTTAAGAAGCATACGAAAAGCAAGGAGGGTGGGGGCAATTCTAATCTCTGGGGGGAGTTGGTTCCAGAGGGCCAGGGCCGCCACAGAGAAGGCTCTTCCCCTGGGTCCCGCCAAACGACATTGTTTAGTTGACGGGACCAGGAGAAGGCCACTCTGTGGGACCTAACTGGTCACTGAGATTCGTGCATCAGAAGGCGGTCCCTGAGGTAATCTGGTCCGGTGCCATGAAGGGCTTTATAGGTCATAACCAACACTTTGAATTGTGACCGGAAACTGATCGGCAACCAATGCAGACTGCGGAGTGTTGGTGTAACATGGGCTTACCTAGGGAAGCCCATGATTGCTCTCGCAGCTGCATTCTGCACGATCTGAAGTTTCCGAACACTTTTGAAAGGTAGCCCCATGTAGAGAGCATTACAGTAGTCGAGCCTCGAGGTGATGAGGGCATGAGTGACTGTGAGCAGTGAGTCTCGGTCCAAATAGGGCCGCAACTGGTGCACCAGGCGAACCTGGGCAAACGCCCCCCTCGCCACAGCTGAAAGATGTTTCTCTATTGTGAGCTGTGTTCTAAGTCTAAGGAGAAGGGCGGCATAAAAAAATTGCATGAATGAATGAATAAATAAATAAATAAATATACTGCTCAAAAAAAATGAAAGGAACACTCAAATAACATATCCTAGATATGAATGAATGAAATATTATCATTGAATACTTTGTTCTGTACAAAGTTGAACATGCACAACAGCATGTGAAATTGATTGTCGATCAGTGTTACTTGCTAAGTGGACAGCTTGATTTCACAGAAGTTTGATTTATTTGGAGTTATATTGTGTTGTTTAAGTGCCCCCCCTTTTTTTGAGCAGTGTATATGAACATCTAACCTTCAATTCAATTTTTATGGATGTCCAGCATCACTAGGTGCTACTAAGTGCTTTAGTACTTAGTAGCCCTTAGTAGCCCCTATTAGTGATTGCTTTGCATTTGATTTTAATTGGTGCTTATCTGAATGTGGACTGCCTAGGAGGATCTGTTTTGTTCTTTTTATTTCCCTTTTAGTCTACCTTGGCTTAGCTTGGCTTCTTCTTTGCTAAGCTTAGCTTCAAGCTTCCCTTAGGTGAGTTCTTTCTTCCTTAAAAAGGAAACTAAGCCAAGAAGAAAACAAGGAGATCAAAACACCTCTTCCCCTGCAGCAAGATTAACATTAACACCAGACAAGCCACCAAGCAGAAAGCAATAACTTAATCAAAGAACTTCATCATGTCTAGTGCCAAGTACAAAGGTGTTGAAGCTGTCAAAGTCCCCAATGAAGACGATGTCCTCAAAAGAGGCTAAGAGCAACCCAGCCGTGTGTGGGGTCACCCACGAAAGCGAATCCTAGAAAGTAGAACCTGGACACATTCTCTCTCTGGGTGGAGTGACATGGAGTAGAGCCATGCGCTCCTTTTTATTTGGGAACATAAGGAAATGGAGTATAATTACATATACATGTCAAAATGATACATCAACCATACAACTTCAAATGTATCTTTGAGTTCTTCCTTTCCCATAGATATCAAGAAACAATCTTCTTGGAACTTCCTAAAAGCAGATGTTTATTCACACCTAATTTCTCTGAAGGCTTCTTCTTTTATCTGGCTAATTTTCCTTAATTGCCCTGCTGTTTGTGTGTTCCAGGCAATGAAAATTTCCCCCCTTTGATCCTATAATGTCCTGTCCGGAGTGGTGAAAACTTTGTTTATTTGAGCTGTTTATCTGAGCCCCATTTGTTTCCCTGTTGTAACTGCCAGGAATGCAGATTAGGCGAGTTTATTGCCCTTCCTTGTCCTGGGTTTTATAGAAATAGAGTATTTTTTATGCTAGAAATCCAGATTTAATACAATCCTATTCTAACATAATTTGCTATACTGCAACACAAAGGTGTACTCCATAGTTCTCAGCTACAGTCCACATCCTTCCTCTTAAGATAGATGTATTTCAGATCTTCCTGAAATGTTTGGCGCCAAGTTTTGTTTGGTTTTCTGCCTTTTTTCCCCCAGCTACAAATCACCTATTGAGATAAAGCACAACTGAACACCATTCAAAAGAAGACAATATCCTAACTGTTCTGGTTTCTGGTAGAAATTTAGCAATTGCAAATTAAATGCATTATATCATGAATAAAGAAACTCCATTTATTTCTCTGCTCTTCTGGAATTCAAACACATTTCATACAGGCACTTATCTGTTGGTCCGTTATCTCCCTTAACTGCATTTCTCACATTCCTTCTCCTTCTCCACTTAACAAGATTTATTTTCCTAACAGCATGATTTCTAAAACAGCAGCCCTGACTGTTAATCAACACAGAATACTTTTTGCTTACTTGAGAGCGGCAAGAAAAGCATCAATTTTTCTCTTCGGCAATGTTGAAACTCCACCCTTCTTCCCCACTGACCCCCTGACATGCCAAATACATCACTACAGTATTTAACCCATTCCTCTCCTTAATATCTTCTTCCAGACCTCTGTTCTCTACGCTTTTGGGCCGTTCTGAATTTAGGGCTAACCCAGCGAATGTTTGATTCTCCCTCGCTAGATCCTGAACTCATAGCCCCATCCTGTGGCTGGCCTCCCACCTGTTCTACTACCTGTAACCCCGGGCCCCCCACTAATTCATAAACACTATCTGAATCCGAGTCCTCAATATCTTCATCATCCTCCAACTGACCAGGAGTATGTACAACACTAACCAAGAAATTAAGGGAAAAAAACCTTATCCCCACCAACACTGGAAGGGCAAACAAAGTATATAAATAAGGAGCAAACGTGCACTCACTGTCGCTGATGATATTACCTAGTTGGGTAATGAAAAGTCTTCAAGCAAACAATGAAGCTCAGAGATCAGAAAACGAAGAACTAAGATGTACTGTAGCTGAGGTGGCGCAGCAGGTCGAGTGTAGTACTGCAGGCCACTAAAGCTGACTGCTAGATCTGCAGGTCAGCGGTTCAAATCTCATCACCGGCTCAAGGTTGACTCAGCCTTCCATTCTTCCGAGGTGGGTAAAATGAGGACCCGGAGTGTGAAAGGATTTTAGAATTCAAAAAAAACAATTGCCACATATATCCCAGACTTAACAATTGTGGATGAGAAAGAGAACATAAGAAGAGCCATGCTGAATCAGGCCAAAGCCCATCGAGTCCAGCATTCTGTGTCACACAGTGGCCCACCAATTGTCCATGGGGATCTTGAGCAGAAAGAGAAGGCAAAACCCTCCCTTTCCCCTGACCCCCAACAAATGGGACCCAAGGGAATCCTGCCTGCCTCAACCAACATAGAGGCGGCACATGGACATCTGTTTCAATAACCACCGATACACCGATACATCCATGAATCTGTCTAATCCTGCCTTGAAGCTATCAAGGTTGACAGCTATCACAACCTCTTCTGGAAGTGAATTCCATAAACCAACGACCCTCTGGAAAGTGGAGGTTGTATTTGGAGGCAGCAGAAGACAAACAAACCAAAAAAACACACCCTGAAGAAAAATCACAAAATACAAAAACCTGCAGACAGATGTACAGTAGTCCCTCACCTATCGCTGGTGTTACGTTCCAGACCTGGCCGCGATAGGTGAAATCCGCGATGGGGAATTTATTGACTGATAGTACTTATTTAAGTATTTATATTGTAATTGTTTGGTAAGTTTTCATTGTTTTAAGTGTTTATAAACCCTTCCCACACAGTATTTATTTTAGATACAGTATTTAAATACAGTATTTACAATTTTAGATGTTTGTTTTTTTTGAAAAACCTGCCGATCAAGTTCGGCGGGCTGTTTAAATCTGCCAATCGACTTCCTCAGAAACCCGCGATGAAGTGAAGCCGCAGTAGGTGAAGCGCGGTATAGCGAGGGACTACTGTAGACCAAATCCCAAAACATCTGGAGCACTATTTGAACACCACCGACATTGACAAAATTCCAGCCGTCAATTGCAAATGGCTTGGAACAGCTTACATCCTGCAAGTATATCTTTAACACCGTCCGACAATAACATCTGCCAATCTCAGGTTCTTGGGTAGAACTCAAGAGGTGGACAACCTATCCCCCCCCCCCATTCAGTGTAATATCTGGTTGAACATTTCTTTTATACTTATGGAGCTCTTTCAGTTTTGCTTCTGTTTAAGCTTTATTTTTTCCAAGAAAACATGGACAGTATAGATATAAGTTGTGAGGGAAAAAACTTTCAACTCCTTCTCCTTTACAGAAAGGGGGGGGGATTCATGCTTGCTTTTGTGTTATCTTTATGTCCATCTGCTTCCTTCAATGTCCTCCTCCACTTCCTTCTGTAATCATGTATATAAATATTATTATATCTTTGTCTGCCACCAATAAGTACTTGACTAAATAAATAAATAAATAAATAAATAAATAAATAAATCAATCAATCAATCAATCAATCAATCAATCACTGGAAGAAACATTTCAATTTTTTGATAGAAACATAGAAACATAGAAGTCTGACGGCAGAAAAAGACCTCATGGTCCATCTAGTCTGCCCTTATACCATTTCCTGTATTTTATCTTACAATGGATATATGTTTATCCCAGGCATGTTTAAATTCAGTTACTGTGGATTTATCTACCACATCTGCTGGAAGTTTGTTCCAAGGATCTACTACTCTTTCAGTAAAATAATATTTTCTCATGTTGCTTTTGATCTTTCCCCCAACTAACTTCAGATTGTGTCCCCTTGTTCTTGTGTTCACTTTCCTATTAAAAACACTTCCCGCCTGGACCTTATTTAACCCTTTAACATATTTAAATGTTTCGATCATGTCCCCCCTTTCCCTTCTGTCCTCCAGACTACGGTATACAGATTGAGTTCATGAAGTCTTTCCTGATACGTTTTATGCTTAAGACCTTCCGACATTCTTGTAGTCCGTCTTTGGACCCGTTCAATTCTGTCAATATCTTTTTGTAGGTGAGGTCTCCAGAACTGAACACAGTATTCCAAATGTGGTCTCACCAGCATTCTATATAGCGGGATCATAATCTCCCTCTTCCTGCTTGTTATACCTCTAGCTATGCAGCCAAGCATCCTACTTGCTTGCTTTTCTGTTATCTTTATGTCCATCTGCTCCCTTCAATGTCCTCCTCCACTTCCTTCTGTAATAATGTATATAAATATTATTAGATCTATGTCTGCCACCATTAAGTACTTGACAAAATAAATAATCACTGGAAGAAACATTTCGAATTTTTGATCCTCAATAATTTATTCCCAAAGACGGCCCTAAATCCCAATAATTTTTATTTAGATTTTAAAGAATTGACTGTATAAAATTAATAGAAAATTTTAGACGAGGAGAGATAAGAGCCGCCATTGAGGGAGTAATGAGAAAAGTTTATATAGGATTGTTTTTAAGCGTTGTTGTGTTTATATTGTTTTATTTTATGGTGGAGAAATTTTTTAAAAAATCTTATACCGATAAAAAAAATCCCAATAATCCACTTTGGGAATTATAGAAATTGTATATTCAAAAGGCCTAGATTCAGCTGCAATCATTGGGGGAGCCTCGTGGAACGCAAAACCTAAAGCATCCACCAGGGGGCAGCAGAAAGAAGAAACAGAGAAACCCAGCATTGCTGCCCCCTAGCGGCCATTTGGAGTTTTAAATCCTCACTTTGGGAGAGTTCATTCATCGACTAGGAAGCCTGTAGGGAAAGAAATAGGATATCATTCTGTAATTTTTTTTAAAAATAAAAAAAATATTATTAGTGCTTAAGGGGTTTTGCACAAACATTTAACCAGGCGCGCGGCCAACGGGGGTTCGAACACCCGCAGGTACCGCCATCCGCCTCAGACCATTCAGCGCGCGCCCGGCCGTCGGCCACGCGGCCCCTAACGGCTTTTTCGGAGTGCGCACTAGTTACCTCTCTCTCTCTTCTTGGCGCGCGGCTCTCCGACGCGAGGGGCGTGGCCGTGAGTCAACCCCCCCCCTTTCTTTTAACATTCGCGAATAGGAAGGCGGGGAGGAAAAAACAGCTGCCAATCACACAGTGTGTGTGTGTGGTGGAGGGAAGCTATGCCTCCCGGCGTCACAACGCTCTTTCCGTAGCCAATGGCTAACAAAGGGAGGCGGGCGGAAAGGGGCCGGGCTCGGGCGTTGGAAGGGTGGGGGAGGGGCGCGGCGTGGCCGCGCGAGGAGCGGAGGGGGGCGTGGCCGCGGAGCCGACTATTTAAAGGCGAGTTCCGCTCTTCGGCACGCTCAGTCGCGGTTTGCCGCCGGAGGGGGCAGTGTTGTGGCGATCACTGACGGGCGTCGTGCTCCTTTGGATCCTTTGGCCTCTGGGACGACGCGCGCTTGTTGTTTCGTCCGGCGGCATTAAAGGCGGAAAAGCGGGACCGCCTCGTTTCCTCCAGGAGGATTTTTTACCGTCTGTGCGGCCGGCTTGGCTTGCTTCCTTCCCTGCCCGGCGTGCCGAAGCGAGAGTTAGGTCCGGTGGTCGCCCCCCCAGCAGGGCAGGCGGGCCGGCCATGGAGGAAAAGTACCTGCCCGAGTTGATGGCGGAGAAGGACTCCCTGGATCCTTCCTTCACCCACGCGCTGCGGCTGGTCAACCAAGGTGCGCGGGGAGGGGGGCAGCGTCTGCGTGGCTCTTAACGGTCCCTTTGTGGGGGGGGGGGGGGCGCGCCGCAAAACGAGGCCGGTCCGGTGGGGCGGAGGCGCCGCTTTGTACATTGCCTTGTACGGAAGCTCCAGCCCGGAAAGCGGGAAAAGGCTGCTGCTGCTGGTGGTGGTGGAGAAACCGATCTATAACACGGGTTGCACGCCTCGCTCGTGTGAATGCCGGCTGGGGTGCAAACACACGTCGACTCGGTTTCTCCCCCCCTCCTTTTTAAAAAAACAAACAAAAACGGTTGGATTAAAGCGGCGTTCCTTAAAACTCGAGGTCCCCCCGGGAATAGATGGATGGATAGATGGAACAGATAAAACAGATAGATAGGTAGATAGATCAGATAGATAGAACAGATAAAATAGATAAGTAGTAGATCAGATAGATAGATAGAAACACAGAAGACTGACGGCAGAAAAAGACCTCATGGTCCACCTAGTCTGCCCTTATACTATTTCCTGTATTTTATCTTACAATGGATATATGTTTATCCCAGGCATGTTTAAATTCAGTTACTGTGGATGATAGATAGATAGATAGATAGACAGATAGATAGATAGATAGATAGATAGATAGATAGAACAGACAGATAGAACAGATAGATAGAACAGATAGAACATAAAATAGATAGGTAGATAGATCAGATAGATAGATCAGATAGATAGGATAGATAGATAGATAGATAGATAGATAGATAGATAGATAGATGGTAGATAAAATTGGGGGTGGGGGTGGGTGGCTGCTTTGGCTAAATGGGTTGGCCTTTGCAGAAGTGACACCCCCCCTCAATTTTGTTTTTTGGGTTTTGTTTGTTTATTTATTTGGATATTTGTATGCCGCTCATCTCCCAAGGGACTCTGGGCGGATTACAAACCCCAAAGAATAACGCATGCGAAGTAATATTAAAACCCTGTCAAAACAGTTCAAATCCAACAGTTAAAAGCAATTGAAATAGGTTTTTAAAAAGGAGGAGTAGCCGACCGGCTCCTTTCCAAACCCCCCCCCCCACAAAACTCCACTGCGTTGCCCGGCAGATGGACCCTAGGGTGGAATTTATTTATTTAATTTACTGTATATGCCTAAGGACTCTGGGCGAGTTACGACAGAAATGCGATGTAGCTGGAGATGGATGGGGGCAGTTCCAGGTGCCTCCCTTTTAACCCCACCCCCCAAAAAAAGAAGGTGGTGAGGGTGTATAGTGAATTTGGGGGTCCTCCTGTCTCTCGCCTTTGTCAGGTGCCACTTGAGTGGAAGAGGACAGAATTGGGTCTCCTTTAATCCCAGCCTCCTCCTTTTGGGGGGCTGCTTGTTTTCCTGTTTATTTTTTTCTGACAAATTCTCTATCTATCTATCTACCCATCCATCCATCTTCCTATGCCGCCCATTTCTCTAGGGAGTCAGGGCGGCTCCACAAATCAACGTGGATCAATATATATTTAAAAAATCAGTTTAAAATAATGGTAGCCATCCCATACATTCATGGGCCGACCTTGCTAGTAACTCCAATGCTGGAGTTAGGAGAAAGAGAGACTTTCAAACTGGAAGTTGCCTGTAGGATTGAAGATTGGGGGGGGGGGGGTGGCTCCCGGGGGGGGGGGGGATGGCTCCCATAGGCCACTTTAGACTGGAAATGTGACTTTTGCTCAACTCCAGAATGGCTGCTTAGGAAAAGTGGTCCATAGAGAGTCGGTCAGGGTTATTCTCTGAATTGAGGCTGCACTATAATGGGAAAATCACACAAGAGCCCCTTAAAAATCGGGTGGAGCAGGCTAAAGCAAAGGCACTCTGGATTTTATTAGTAAAAGGATATTTGTAATGCAACTTGACATGAGGAGGGGTCCTTGGTGCTGTTTGAGCTTGCTTGACTAGCACTGGTGGGGATACGTAGATTGGGTAATTAAATGTCCATCTGCAAGAAAATAAGCCAGCTCAGAAGAGCAACATGGATTCCTCATTCTGGACTTTTTAGCCCTCACCGTTTGAGAAGTTCCCTTCTGGCTACAAGTGATGCAACCCATTTCTTAGGAAGAGTCCGCTGATTGTGGGTTTACTAAAAGGATGGTTTTCTTGATATCGGTGTGCCTTGATGCAGGGAGGGCTTTGTGGAAATCGGGCATAGAGGCTTTAAAGGCAAATGGGGGGCACACGAAGGGTTTTTTTCCCCAGGAAAACTGGAGTCCGGGATGTGAATGGAAAGGGGTGTTGCGAGTTGTGGATCTGGAAGCAAAAAGGCCAAGTGAAGATTGTTTGCCCTTAAAATTCAAGCAGCTGAATCACAGGAATTCTTCCCTCCTGGTGGTTGCCTTGTATGTCTGAGACAATTCTAATTTCTATGGGGTGGAAGTCCTAAAAGCTCCAGGTGTGTAGAAATGGAAGTGTTGTAATTATGCAACTCTCAATTGAATGCCTTCTTTTGGCATGGATTGCTCTACAGTGTTCCCTCAATTTCCGCGGGGGATGCGTTCCAAGACCGCCCGCGAAAGTCGAATTTCCACGAAGTAGAGATGCGGAAGTAAATACACCATTTTTGGCTATGGACAGTATCACAAGCCTTCCCTTAACACTTCTTCATTGCTTATTTGACCCCTATGACAATCATTAAGTGTTGTACCACATGATTCTTGACAAATGTATATTTTATTTTATGTACGTTGAGAGCATATGCACCAAGACAAATTCCTTGTGTGTCCAATCACACTTGGCCAATAAAAATTCTATTCTATTCTAAACCCCTAAATTACCATTTCCCATTCCCTTAACAACCATTTACTCACCATTATTACTGGTACTCACCATTGAATAAGACACTTAGTGATCCTGATATTTATAAACAAAATTATTTATTAACAATAATTATTATTTTTGCTATTTATTTGCAAAAATTATTAGTTTGGCGATGGCATATGATGTCATTGGGTGGGAAAAACCGTGGTATAGGAAAAAAACAGCGAAGTATTTTTTAATTAATATTTTTTGAAAAACTGTGGTATAGGCTATTCGCGAAGTTCGAACCCGCGAAATCGAGGGAACACTGTACTACCAGGAAACGTGTCTACCCTTCGGGGCAGGAAGTGGGGAGGAAAAGGGCGTCCTGTTTTCAGCTTAACTGCAAGGACGAGTAAAGAATCCATGGTATTGACTGGCTTCCGTGTTAATAGCTTTTGTTTTGTGGCTGTGTATTCCACGACATAATCAGTCTCCTTCAAGTTAATCATTGTGGCATCTTTTGCAGCCTGGAAGGACTGATCTTTGAAAAACCAGTCCTCTTATAAATGGCTTGTTTTATTCCCCGCCCCCCTCCACAAACATTGGAATTTTGTGTTCTCATTTCTGGCTGCCCTGCAAATTTATTTCCTTCCGAAGAGAACTTGATGTTCTTTGCGACTAATCATGTGAAACGATGTCTCTTAAATGTAAGGTTAGCCTGGCGTTTGCTATCTGGCAAACTGAAAACAACAGATGGTGCTTTTAATAATCAGCAGGTAGGCACTCGGTTGCCGAGGGAGTCTGCGATAGGTGGTGTCCTGTTTCCATGGTCCCATTAAAACAAACTCAGTTTATTGACTTAACAGGTGAGAAATGCTAATTTTACCCTCAAGCAGTCTTCAAAACACTTGTTACTGCATCTTTAACACACGAGATGGCATCAACGTTTATAAGCTTCCTCTCGGCAGTTATTTTTATTTAGGGCATCTCCTTATCAATCTAGTGATAGTTGGAGGAATTCTAAGAACAGTTCATCACTATACAAAACTCAGTGTCGCTCTTAGTGGGATGCTTTTGTGTGTTTTGGGATGCCTGAATAGGGGCTGTTAAATGTACGAGAGCCCTCCAAGAGATGCTTGTCTTATGTAATCTGATGCTTGAAGTTTTGGTAGCAAATACTGTATTGAGTATTGTTGAAATTGGGTCTGTGGACTGCCGCTGGAGTTAATACATATTTGGAAGCATAAAGCACTAGACATTTTTTTTGGGATGGGTGGGTTCAGTGTCGTTTGCATTACAAACAGGACTTGTTTAGGTGTAGTATTGAAGTATTCAAAGTGTTGGTTATGACCTATAAAGCCCTTCATGGCATCGGACCAGAATATCTCCGGGACCGCCTTCTGCCGCACGAATCTCAGCGACCAGTTAGGTCCCACAGAGTTGGCCTTCTCCGGGTCCCATCGACTAAACAATGTCGTCTGGCGGGACCCAGGGGAAGAGCTTTCTCTGTGGCGGCCCCAGCCCTCTGGAACCAACTCTCCCCAGATATCAGAGTTGCCCCACCCTCCTTGCCTTTCGTAAGCTCCTCAAAACCCACCTCTGTCATCAGGCATGGGGGAATTGAAATTTTCCCTTCCCCCTAGGCTTATAGAATTTATACATGGTATGTTTGTATGTATGATTGGTTCTTTAAATTGGGGTTTTTTAGATTATTTTTAATATTAGATTTGTTTACATTGTCTTTTTTATTGTTGTTAGCCGCCCCAAGTCTGCGGAGAGGGGTGGCATGCAAATCTAATAAATAAATAAACAAACAAATAAACAAATAAACAAATTCTTATGTCAGAATAGCTTATTTACAGAGTTTAACTTCATAAATCAGGCAGGCAGCGAAAACTGAAGTCTGTTTTGCTCCGTAGTCCTATTTTGACACTGCAGAGGGAGCTTCATGTTCAATCTCTGGTACTTGATCACAGCTTTAGATGGAAGGAAACATCAGAATAAATTTTCTAACGGACTGCTTTTTAAATATTCTGGACATTACTGGTGTTATTTTAGGGGTGAAGAACTTGTTGAATTGTTTCCTTAAAAGGTAACACCGCCCTGCAGGTTTACTTCTGACAATCCAGCTTGTCTAATATTGATTGGTAGAACTTTCATTCTGCTCATTCAAGAATGCAATATTTAAAATGCTTTTAAATATTCTTGCACAAGAGAATATATAAAGGAGCACAAAGCCAGGATTTTTGGTTAAATTTTTTATTTGTGTAGAGTGTAAAAAAATACTAGAAGGAGATATTAAACTCCCCCCCTCCCCAATGATGAATAAATAATATAAGTAATATACAGTATATCCAGAAATACTCACTAGCAATCATCATTAGGGAATCCTTAAATGTTCAGCAGGATTCTTGGGTAATTTAATCTGGGGAGTAAACGATGAGAAAACATTATTCTCTACCTTCTGTTTGGGCATTTGCTGGCTCAATTTTAAGTCTTGCAGAGATGGAAACACTCAGATTTTGAAATTTGGTACCATGCCGTTTTGTTTTTGAAATCTGAATAATGAAATGAGTATAATCAAAATATTTCCAGTTAGAAGAGATGTTGGAATACTTTAGAAGGCGCCGTTTAAATATTTAAGTCACAAAATACCGATATTCCCATAAAACCACTTTGTAATTATAGTTTTTAGCATTACCATATCCTGTTGCTGAATGAATTGGACGATTGAACGTTATGCTATGGTTAATAATTTGCATTCTGTGTTTAAGTTCCCAGACCACTTTGTTTTAAGTGATGCATACTTGAACATCAATCTTGGGGTTTAACTTTCATCTTTGGTGAGATGCTTATTAATTCAGATTGAGAATGACCTCTTTGGGAATGGGCTGATAGCCAGCATTTAAACTGCTGTCAAAGGTTATGTATCTTTATACTGTAGATAATCTTAAACCATAGAAAGCTCTGCAGTGTTAATTTGTCTTAAGTGTCTGCAGGAACAGGTTTGCTATAATAAATTGCTGAGGTTTCGCCTAATGTAAGGAAGCACTTGTAGTCTCAAATGTACTATCTCAATTTTTTATTATATGGCTTCTAAGGTTGTCCAGTTCCATAGTATTCTTGAGTCGTATATTAAATATATTAACCTACATAACCCTAACCAAATATTAACATGCAGAATCAAAAGGAATGGAGTTCATATTATCTTTAAAATTGTGCGCTTATGAGATGGCTTTTGACAAATTTCTGAAATTTAGTTATTGGATTGAAAAATTTACATGAGGGAAAAGCAGTGAACCTCTTGTTTAGCGAAAGTTCTGTATAATATCTAAATTGTCCCCATATCTCTATGCTGCACATTTGTATGAAATAAGGGGTTTGTCTGAGGGGATAATAAAAAATAAATAAAAGGAAACAGAAAAATGACAATGTCGCTTGGCGGGACCCAAGGGAAGAGCCTTCTCTGTGGTGGCCCCGGCCCTCTGGAACCAACTCCCCCCAGAGATTAGAATTGCCCCCCCCCCTCCTTGCCTTTCGTAAGCTGCTTAAAATCCACCGCTGCCGCCAGGCATGGGGGAATTGAGATACACTTTCCCCCTAGGCCTTTACAATTTTATGCATGGTATGTCTGTATGTATGATTGGTTTTTATATAATGGGTTTTTAACTGTTTTTAGTATTGGATTATTGTCATATACTGTTTTATTACTGCTGTTAGCCGCCCCGAGTCTGCGGAGAGGGGCGGCATACAAATCCAATAAATAAATAAATATTCCAGATATAGAATAAGGATGCACATAAAAGCAGCGCCATAACCCAGCTGTCTTAGCTGAATTGTCCTTTTAAAGAAATCAGGGACATAACTGATTTTTAAAATAGGTGGTTGGTTTTAAATAATTATATGTCCTGCCTATTAAATATCCAAGAGAAGCAAAATGGGTGCTTTCCATCAGGGCAAAAATATTAGATGAGATAAATTTGAGAAGTTATAGCAAGTATCTGCTATTTAGAAAATATTTTAAAATGAAAATCTGAAAAAAAATTCAGACAATTTATATGAAAGATTAATGTCATGGGAATGAATCAATATTTAAAGAAGAAATGCACTTTTCCTAGAATGGTCCCATAGCAGAGCAAATACTTCTGATTTTAATCATTCCATGTGAATCCTTTGGGCAAGTGATCTGCCTGAAATGATGCAGCAGCCAGTCTTAAAAAACATCTGTTTTCATTGTGGTCAGTTCTACAGAAACATGGACCGATTTCAGCAGTGTGGGCTAGAATCTGATCTATAACAGCCACTATATAGGACAAATAGGCAGAAGACTAACAGAGCACATCTATGAACTCCAGCTAGCAGTCCGAAGAGATGATGAAAACTTCTCAATCTCACAATTTATGGATAGAGTTCACCATAATTTCAACTGGAAAATTATGAGCTCCTGGACCAAGCTAGGTACTAGGGAATTCCTGGAAGTTTGGGATTAGACAAATCGTCCATTAATAGAGATAAACCACATTTAAACGGTAAAGAGCCGGGGTGGTGCAGCAGGTAGAGTGCTGTACTGCAGGCCACTGAAACTGACTGTAGATCTGCAGGTCAGCAGTTCAAATCTCATCACCGGCTCAAGGTTGACTCAGCCTTCCATCCTTCCGAGGTGGGTAAAATGAGGACCCGGATTGTGGGGGCAATATGCTGGCTCTGTTAAAAAGTGCTATTGCTAACATGTTGTAAGCCGCCCTGAGTCTAAGGAGAAGATATGAACTGATCTCCAGCAACCAACAGCCAGATAAAATGGAATTAATGCAAGGCAAACAATCTGGCAGAAAACAATATTCTAATCTAGAGGTCATCAAGAAAACCACACCTCCCATCCACTGCTGGCAGGGCAAGCTATTGTGTATAAATGAGGAGCGAACACCACACTTGAAAACACTGTTTATTTACCCTAGTTGGGTATTGAAACATCTGCAACGTAAATGCAACCAAGCCCTGAGGACACCAAGGGCTACTTACAATCTGACCAGCAAGAGTGTTTTTTTCTCAACTTGGACAAGCAGCCTGGAAAATTCTGGGAGTTGGGGTCCAAACATTTTTGATCTGCCGGGCTCTCTGGTGGGAGCCTCCCGAAAATTCAAGGGTACAAATTTCAGACACACACACACGTTTGAAAATTCAAAACAATGTTCTTTATCACAAAATTCAAAATAAAAGAAGCACTCTTTTTGTATTGCAAAGAGCACTCATCCCAAAACAACATGGTAGTTTGTATAAGTCCCTTATCAGTCATTAAGTACTTAGCTTGCAGCTGTGAAGAAACGTCACAGCCCTTCTTCTTCCACGAAGTGAAACATACACACACACTTTGCTTTGGTTTCAAAGGCGTGAAAAATCAACAAAGTCCAGAAAACAGCAACACACGATTCCTGAAGAACTGCGATCAGATACTCTTCCACAACGGCCAAACCCACACGCTGCTATTTATAGCAGCAGTCCTAATTACTGGAGCCCCACCCAACCACAGGTGGCCTCATTTTCTCTTGTAATAATCCTTCAGTAGTTGTCTCCTATGCATCACTCTATGCATGCGTGGATGTGTCATTAATTCTTGTTCAGAATCCAAGGATGATACAGATGATTGATCTCCTCCTGGGCTGTCTGCCAAACTCCCCTCTTCCCTGTCACTCACGCTTCCTTGGTTAGAGGAGGCTTCGTCGGCAGATTCCATCGGGAGCAAAACAGGCCTGTGGCATGTGGATGTCTCCCCCACATCCACCTGCACATTCCTTGGGGCAGGAGCTGGGCCAGAGCTAACCACAACACATTTTAAAGTTGCCAAAGCAAAGAAACAGATATATCAAAACATATCACACAGATTATTGACCTTACAAACATAGAGTTGTTTAGCTTTTTATTCCAAAGGGACAGAGTGATAGAAGGTAGCTGAGTCTGTGGCAGGTATATGGGTGGACAAGCAAATTGGAAGGGACTCCCTCTCTATTGTCTTGGAGTTGTGTTGTGTGTGGGGGAGGAATTGTACTTTTCAGACTTTAATGTAACCTTATAGTGAAGTTAAATTCGCTTATCTGGCTGCGTTCCTCGTGTAGTCTTATCTCTCAAGACTGATGTGCATTGAGAAAATAATTGGTTTTTTGATACTTTAGTCATAAACTACACAAATAGTGATATGATTTGAGAGGTCGCCTGTAAATTTAAGAACTGATATAGTTACACATTACCATAAATGGGTGAGACATATAGGGCATTCATATTTACTTAAGCATTGATTGATACTTGAATACGGCTTCATTTTTCTAGAAGTAGTTCTTGGTGGACAGTATTGAATACAACTTGTTTTACTATGATTTTTGTTCATGGTGCCCACAAATAATGTAACGAGTTTCGATGTAGGATAGGAGTATATTCAGCAGTAAATATTATTGGGGAAAGCAAGCATGGGCCATCACATGTAAGAAATACCAAATTTGATTTTGCTAGTTACGGTGTAAACCCATTGCAAAAAGATGCATTTGCTTAGCACAACTTAAAAACGATAAAATATCCATGATTCAAATGTTAAACTGCTGGTTTTCTGAATGCAAAAACCACTAGGGGGTAATAGACAGAAAGGAAAAGATAAAAAGGTTTGGGGTTTTTTGCAGCAGTCTGTTTACTTTGCATAGAATCATACCAACGTACATCGGAATTGTTCAACCTTGACAACTTCAAACTTAGAATAAAATGAAGGACCTTGGAGGTCGTCTAGTCCAGTCCTCTGCACAAACAGGAGAACCTGTACCGGTGATGGCGAACCTTTTTTTTGCTCGGGTGCCGAAAGAGCATGGGTACCTGTGCTATTGTACATGCACGAGTGCCCACACCCATAATTCAATGCCTGGGGAGGGCAAAAACAGCTTCCCCTGCCTGCCACCCCAGGCCCTCTGGAGGCTGGAAATAGCCTGTTTCCCAACTTCTAGTAGGACCAGTAAACTCAGGTTTCACCCTCTCTAGGCTCCAAAGGCTAGAATCTAGAGATTCACAAGCAGATATCCAAAACCAAAGTTTAATGGAAGCCATGTATAAATAGTTGCACAAAAATGGGGGAAATTGAGTTTTCTATAAATAGTAAAATACATTCAGTTTGCAAGAGCTGAATGCAACCCTCTGGTAGTTACTCTTAGGTTTGATCCCCCCACCCCCAAGCATGACTTAAACGCTTTAAACTCCCCTCATTGTCTTTCAACCATCCTACTGTCAGATGTTCTACATGAATTAGTCTGCTGGCAGAGCAGAATAGAAACAGCCACTGTATTTTTGCAGGGCAGAGAATTTAAGGAGGCATTCAAGACAAAGCTAATCATGGCTCTCCAGTTAGAGTAAAAGAGGATGTCCTTAGGTAATAGACCTTTACTTAGAGATATGCTGAGCAGACAACGGTGGCCCGAGATACTGTATTATTTTTGCTTCTCCCAAACTACATAAATAAAGCCTTAAAAGTTGTCGGGAAAAGAACCGAGATCCCGGAATGGCCTAAGAGGGTTGCTGGGAACAAAACCATCAATCTCCTTTCATTATGGAAGAAAAGATGCCTATGGCCTTCAAGTTTGGCCCTTTATAATGCTAGAGTCCTACTGGAGAATGGAAACAGTTCCAACAAAAGAAAACTCCGAGGCTTGAGGTGTTCCTCAAAGTTCCATCTTATTAGAGATTACATAATTGTCACATCTGGGAAAACCCGAATCTTAAAGCTTCCAATTTTCCACACCCTAAAGAAAGTTCAAGCCCCTCTGCCCCAACACCCACATATTCATCACCTTTAAAGCCCTACATGGCATTGGACCAGAATACCTCCAGAACCGCCTTCTACCGCACGAATCCCAGCCGCCGATAAGGTCCCACAGAGTTGGCCTTCTCCGGGTCCCGTCGACCAAACAATGTCGTTTGGCGGGCCCCAGGGGAAGAGCCTTCTCTGTGGTGGCCCCGGCCCTCTGGAATCAACTTCCCCCTGGAGATTAAAACGGCCCCCACCCTCCTTGTCTTTCGCAAGTTACTCAAGACCCACCTATATCGCCAGGCATGGGGGAACTAAGACATCTCCCCCAGGCTTATTATATTTCATGTTTGGTGTGTATGTGCTGTATGTTTTTTAATTATTGGGGTTTTTATATATTTTATTATTAGATTTGTCCCATTGTTATACTGTTTTTATCACTGTTGTGAGCCGCCCCGAGTCTTCGGAGAGGGGCGGCATACAAATCTAATAAATTATTATTATTGTTGTTGTTGTTGTTGTTGTTGTTGTCCAATCAATGCACTGTCCCATCTGGAGATGCCTCCCAGGAACACCCCTCCAGGTGCAGGGCAGAGTGGCCTTAACTCCCAGAGAAAGGAATGTTATTTTGACTGTCTCCTCACTCACTCAATCCCCACTCCCAGCATTAAATGTGGCAGATCCAAGGCCCATGATGGTTTCCAGGCCTGACAACAGGCTGATGTGAAGTTTTAAGAAGAAAATGCTAATACAGTAAGTGAAGTTAGCCAATAAAGATGCTGATCCATATAGTTTTAAGTTCATTAAGATTTTACACCAATCTTTCTGAGCAAGCTTACGCTCAAATGGAGTTATATCGAAGTTCCCTTGACCATGTGCTGAATGACTCAAAAAATTAAGGAATTCATTTTCTGATAAGGGTGCATCTGTTTGGCTTCACAAATGTGAGCGATCTGCCAGACAGGCAGAAACAACAGCAATTAACATGCTTTTGACTCTTGGTGTTGCAGAAAAACATTTGTGTTAGAATTACACTCTCTAATCCTTGCATCACAATTACAGGAAGAGGGAGGGGTGTTTACCCAGGTTCGCCTGGTGCACCAGTTGCGGCCCTATTCGGACAATGGAGTCTTTACTCACAGTCACTCACGTCCTTATCACCTCGATGTTCGACTACTGCAATGCTCTCTAGAATAGAATAGAATTTTATTGGCCAAATGTGATTGGACACACAAGGAATTTGTATTGGTGCCTATGCTCTCAGTGTACATAAAAGAAAAAGAGACATTTGTCAAGAATCATGTGGTACAACGTAGGGGTCAAATAAGCAATGAAAAAACAATATTAATAGAAATCTTAGGATACAAGCAACAAGTAACAGTCATACAGTCCTAAGTGGGAGGAAAAGGATGATAGGAATGATGAGAAAAACTAGTAGAAATAGAAGTGCAGATTTGGTAAAAAGTCTGACAGTGTTGAGGGAATTATTTGTTTAGTAGAGTGATGGTGTTCGGAGAAAAGAACTGTTCTAGTTGTCTTGGTGTGCAATGCTCTGTAGCGATGTTTTGAGGGTAGGAGTTGAAACAGTTTGTGTCCAGGATGCGAGGGGTCAGTAAATATTTTCCTCACCCTCTTTTTGACTCATGCAGTATACAAGTCCTCAATGGAAGGTAGGTTGGCAGCAATTGTTTTTTTCTGATTATCCTCTGAAGTCTGTGTCGGTCCTGTTAGGTTGCAGCACCAAACCAGACAGTTATAGAGATGTAGAGGACAGACTCAGTGATTCCTCTGTAGAACTGTATCAGCAGCTCCTTGGGCAATGCTCTCTACATGGGGCTATTGTGCAAAACGCAGCTATGCGAGTGGTCTTGGACCTTCCCAGGCATGACCATGTTTCCCCAGGACTCCGTGGACTGCATTGGTTGCTGATTGGTTTCCAGGCGCAATTCAAAGAGTTGGTTATGACCTATAAAGCCCTACATGGCATCAGACCAGATTACTTGCGGGACCTCTTCCTGCCGCATGAGTCCCAACGACCGGTTAGTTGGCCTTCTCCAGGTCCCATCACTTGGTGAGACCTAGGGGAAGAGCCTTCTCTGTGGGGGCCCCAGCCCTCTAGAATCAGCTCCCCCCAGAGATTCGCACTGACCCCACCCTTCTCGCCTTCTGCAAGAGTCTCATTTATGTCGCCAGGCTTGGGACCATTAGACCCTAGAACCCTGGCCGACGAATGTATGTATTTTTGTATGTATGTATGTATGTATGTATGTATGTATGTATCAATCAATAAATCAATCAATCAATATAGTTTGCCACTTCTGTTTATACAGTCCTGGCTTTAGCTTACAGAAATGTTTACACTATAGCCTTAGATCGTAGTATCAGAAAATTGCCATTTTTCTTGCAACTGCTTTTCGGTAATTGCTTGCTGGTGGGCTTGTAGGCTAGTTGTAGGTCAATGTGTCTATTGATGGAATTGTTTGTGGAGTGCTAGACTTTGATGAACTCCCGAGCAGGACAGGTGGTAGCGAGGCCAATGATTTTTGTGTTGGTCCAATTGGTACTGTTTGGTGTCAGTGTTGGAAGAGATTAAAGATTTGGGATTGTGGCGTTTGACTGCCAACTGGTGTTTGTAGATCCTGGTTTTTATTTTTAATTGGTGTGATGTTTGTCGCATTTAGCAACTAGCCAGCATTTATGGACAGTTCCATTGGCCAGTAGTGCTAGGACCACAATTTACAAAGGCTTTCCCCCCCCCTGGAAATAAGCATTTACTTCTGTTTTGCAACAAAAAACAACCCATCACAGACAATGGATTTGCTTTACAATCATGGCATTTGCTTTGCTATTGCTGTAAGAAAGATTGTGTGGGATCTGGTGACCTGCTTAACAACCAGCACACCTTACAGTTGCAATTATTATGGTCATAAGTCACCAATCTCCTGCCCCGGCAGGAAACCCTACACCACTTCAGACAAATGGTCATCCAACCTTAAAAACTTCCATTGTTGGAGCATTCACAAGCTCTGGAAGCAAGTTGTTCCACTGATTATTTATTCTAATTGTCAGGAAATTCCTCTTTAGTTCTAAGTTGCTTCCGTCCTTGTTTAGTTTCCACCCATTGCTTCTTGTCCTACCTTTAGATGCTTTGGGGAATAGCTTTACTTCTTCTTCTTTGTAGCAGTCTCTGAGATATTGGAACACTGCTATCTTGTCTCCCCTGGTCCTTCTTTTCATTAAACTAGCCGGGCCCAGTTCCTGCAACTGTTCCTTATATGTTTTAGCCTCCAGTCCCCTAATCATCTTTGTCGCTCTTCTCTGCACTCTGCGTTATTAATTTAACAAGTGTAGTGATTCACTTAACTACTTTGGTAAGGAAGGCACCTAAGAGCAAATGTTTTGTAGCTTAGTTGGGATCGTAAGTCGAGGACTAGCTGTAATGGGGATGGAGAGTAAATACAGATTTATTTATTTATTTAACGTACTGCACTTTGCAAACTCAAGGGCTTGGCTGTAAATTATAACAGAGTTTGAAAAATAAACAATGACACAGGAATGAGTCTCTTTACAGAGAAGAGAGAGAGGAACAAAAGGTGTTTTGTTTTTCCAAGCTGTAAGCCAAGAACAGAGAGCAAAGTGCGCAGCTTCAATGTACAGGGAGGGACAAATCCTTTTTTTTTTGTTTTAAAGATGGCACTTAACGCTAATAGCTTATGCAGCAAACATTCAACATTACTGTCTTCGGGGAGTATTTATTTGTTGTAATTATAGAGTGACTCTTCAAAAAAAAAAAAAAAGGAGAAGAAAACCCCAGACCTTGGCTGCTGACCAGAACGATTTCCATCAATTTGTAACCTTCTAAATGATTCTGGGTCGGCTTCTTCTCAAAGAAAATGCCTGGTGGTATTTAAGAGTAAAATATGATCATGGTGGAAAGATACAGGAATATATGCCGTATTTTTCAGAGTATAAGACGCACTGGAGTATAAGACGCACTTTAGGGAGAAAAATAGGGAAAGGAATCTGCTTACCGGATATTTATCTACTAGCATCCTTAGTCTGGTCAGTTTCAGCACATTATTTTATCCCCTGGTTAGGGCTTTAAAAAAAACCTTGTTTGGAGAGAGTAACAATGAAAAAGCTTGCAAGCCAGTAAGAGCCGGGAACATTGTTAGAACCTGGTTAGGGCTGGAAAGAAAAATTCTGAGCAAGTAGAGCAATGAAGAAAAAAACCCTTCAAAGATATAGGGCTTGAAAAACGTTATTCACAGTGAGTAACAGTGAAAGAGCTTGCAAGAGGGTAACATTGTTAGCACCTGGTTAGGTCTGGAAAGAAACGTATTTGGAGCAAGTTAGAGCAATGAAAAAAACCCTGCAAAACTTAGGGCTTAGGAAACATTCTTTGCAGAGAGTAGCAATGAAAGAACCTGCAAGGTAAGAGCTGGGAAGATCGTTTGCACCTAGTTAGGGCTGGGGGGGGGGAAGCTTTGAAAAAAGCTGCATTCAGAGTATAAGACACACCTGAATTTTAAGCCTCTTTGAAAAGGTGTGTCTTATACTCCGAAAAATCCCTCGTTTTTCGCGGGGGATGCGTTCCAAGGCCACCCGTGAAAAATGAATTTCCGTGAAGTAGAGGAAAGATATATTTTTTAATGTATTTAACAAGTATTTGGACTTTTAAAACCCACCCTTTGCATTAAACAGTCATTCTATAATATTTCTCAGCTGGAACTACATGTGATATCCTACCAGTTTCTTTAATAGAGTACAGTAGCACTGTAGAATAATTTTATGGATTTTTAATGGATTTAAAATTTTCAATGGATTTAATGCATTTAAGCCCCCTTTGAAAACTTGTGAAGTAGAATTGAAATGATAGTGCTACTTCCAAGGGATTGCTTCATCCTCAGGCAATCTAGTCCTCAAGTTTTGATTAGCAACCACTTGAAGTTATGACAAACCAATCTTGGAGCTACTTACAATTCAAAGTTATAACAGTCTGCACCCCATCCCACCCCAGTGATCAAATTTCAGGCACTCGGGCTGCATTTATAGCTGTTATGAATGTCACACAATTGTGTTTACAGTAATTATGATAAAAATGAGCAATTCTAGTTTATGGCAAGACTGCACATGTAGAAAACATTAGGTTTTCTTAATGGTCATGGTGGCAACTTTACACCTACCAAGTTGGCTTAATGCCTGCCGCAAAAGTTGGATTGATCACATGACCAATCCAGTCTACGGCCATTATGGCTTATGAGGTTCCATTATGGACTTAAGTCAGTGTTTTTCAACCAATGTGCCGCGAGACATGGTCAGGTGTGCCACGAAGAAGGAAGGTCAGGTTCTGGTCTCGCAACTTTTTTCTGAGAGAGAGTGAGAGAGAGACAGAGAGAGAGAAAGCAAGAGAGAGATAAAGAGAGTGAGAGAGAGAGAGAAAGCAAGAGAGAGAAAGCAAGAGTGAGAGAGAAAGAAAGCAAGAGAGAAAGAAAGAGAGAAAGAAAGAAAGAAAGCAAGAGAGAGAGAAAAGGAGAGGAAGAGAGAGAGAGAGAGAGAGAGAGAGAAATGAGCAAAAAGGGGAGGAAAAAAGAGAAATGAGAAAATGATTGAGGCAGAGAATGAGAGGAAAGAGAAACAAAAGAGAGAGAGAAGTGACTCTTGATTTAAAGCATATGATAAAAAGCACCCAAAGAATAAGAGAGAAAAAAACTCCAGCCCTCACCTGTTTTTGCAAATGGTTCAAGAGTGTGTATGCACACACACACACACAAGGGTGGGGAGGAGACAGGGATGGAAAAAGAGTAGAGTGTCTTAGGGTGTCATTTTGTGTTATTTTGGTTGGTGGTGTGCCCCATGATTTTGTAAATGTAAAAAATGTGCCGCGGCTCAAAAAAGGTTGAAAATCACTACTTAAGTCGAGGCCTATATTCTGGATTTCTGCTGCTTTTCTACCCCAACAGGTCCAGGGTGGAAAATGGTGGAGGGCAAAGCTCAAAATAACCTCACTGTGCCCTAACAGCTGTAACTCATCTGCAGGCCGAATGACGTATGTCGCTTTGGGCAGCTGTTGATGTTTGCCATCTCAGGCGATATCCCAAGTTTAGGCTTGTAATATCTATTATTATTATTATGAGCAGATGTTCATACGGAACGTGGAATGACGTGGCATCGTGGGAATATAGATGTTTATCAGAAAAGAGATGAAAACACGTAATGGGGGAAGACCTTCTGGTGCGGCTCTGCCCAGCTCTCCATAAATGGAAATTAGTTTGAACTAAGTGTGAACGGAGTGGCTGCGGGTTTTGCCTCCCAAGGACAATTCCATCTGTCCGTCCATTACCCTGGGGGGGGGGGATTACTAACCCCCTCAGAGAGGGTCCTCAACTTGGGCGTCCTCCTCGATCCACAGCTCACATTAGAGAACCATCTTTCAGCTGTGGCGAGGGGGCGTTTGCCCAGGTTCGCCTGGTGCACCAGTTGTGGCCCTATTTGGACTGGGACTCACTGCTCACAGTCACTCATGCCCTCATCACCTCGAGGCTCGACTACTGTAATGCTCTCTACATAGGGCTACTTTTCAAAAGTGTTCGTGCAGAATGCAGCTGCGAGAGCAATCATGGGCTTTCCTAAATATGCACATGTCACACCAACACTCCGCAGTCTGCATTGGCTGCTGATCAGTTTCCGGTCACAATTCAAAGTGTTGGTTATGACCTATAAAGCCCTTCCTGGCACCGGACCAGATTATCTCCGGGACTGCCTTCTGCCGTGCGAATCCCAGCGACCAGTTAGGTCCCACAGAGTGGGTCTTCTCCGGGTCCTGTCAACTAAACAATGCCGTTTGGCGGGCCCCAGGGGAAGAGCCTTCTCTGTGGCGGCCCTGGCCCTCTGGAACCAACTCCCCCAAGAGATTAGAATTGCCCCCACCCTCCTTGCCTTTCGTAAGCTCCTTAAAACCCACCTCTGCCGTCAGGCATGGGGGAATTGAGATATTCTTTCCCCCTAGGCTTCTACAATTTATGCATGGTATGTTTGTATGTATGATTGATTTTATAACAAGGGTTTTTAGCTGTTTTTAGTATTGGGTTGTCACATGTTGTTTTTACCACTGTTGTTAGCCGTCCCGAATTCATGGAGAGGGGTGGCATACAAATCCAATAAATAAATAAATAAATAAAATAAATCTGACTCTCGAGTCAGTATTACGCCAATTTAATCTGTAGCTTAGATTCTTCCGATGAATATCCTGTTGCTTTATGTAATGCAGATAGTCCTCGATTTATGACCACAATTGCGCCACAATTGGCTTTTGTTAAATGAGTAACATGGTTGTTAAGTGAATCTGGCTTCCCCATTGACTTTGCTTGTTAACAGGCTGCTAAGGTGGTCACATGACCAGTTGCCGAGCGTTCCAAATGTAAATCACGTGACCATGAGGGGGTCCTGTAGTGTGAAAAATGGTCATACTTTGAACTGTCATTAAATGAGCACTAAAATTTTTGCAGCATATCAGCTAATCATTTTTTTTTCACTGCAATTATTAAAATATTGCCATCTTAAAAAAAATTACTGGAAAATTACTAGTCAATTTAAATACAGGTAGTCCTCCACTTGCAACAGTTCCCTACTTTGAATTATATAATGCCAATTCTGTGTTTGCATCCATCCCATTGAGTCACAGAATTACAAGGGAGAAGCTGAAAACTGCTATAGTTTTGCCGTCATTTATCGTTACCGTATTTTATTTCACTTGTGACCTAAGACAGCTGCAAGTGTTGGTAAGTGACCCAACATGTTTTTCCAGTATTTTTTTTAAGAAGAAAATATTTTAATGATTGCACGGTGAAAAAACAAGTTGATCCAATAATCCGTCTGCAGCAGAAATTTTAAATAAACCAGAACTCTAAGCCCACTAGACCAGGCTTTTTTTGGAAGAAGAAACAGATATTGTTCCCCTTGAGAAAGAAAGTGATGGAACAAGTGGGAATTGCTCCATCATAACAGCTGCCTCTTTGAAAGTGGAAACTTATAGCTGTGATTTCCTTGTTTTCAGTTTTTAAAAATTTATCTTGCATTTTCTGCGCAGTTAAATAATACATAAGTTTGTGCTTGCATGAAGGAGTGTGAAAGGAGTGTTGGTAGCTCTGCACTGACTGCTGCAGCAAAAAAATTAAATGATAATATCATTTATAGCTTTGAAGCTTAAAAAAAAGTGGATTAAATGAGGAGATGAAGGGGCTTGTATAACATTTCAAGAGGAAGAGGGAGGGGTGATAAGATTGTAATTATCTGTTGAAGAAAAGGTCAGGAGTCATATTTCATAACTTTACAATTCTTCCCTTCTGATTTACCTTTTGCTGAATGTAAAATTCTTTGTGCAAATAAATAAATACAGTAGACCACACATTCAAAGATTGTTCCATGTTTCATTGCTGGATTTCATTGGCTTCCCATATGAAAAAGACTATAAAAATCGCAAGAGTGATTGTGCACAGTAAAGGAACTGCAATGCTCTTTTAACATATTGAGCAACCCAGTTCTGTCCTGGATTTGCTAGAAGCGGATCTCTGACCGCAGAGGCTTTGCAGCTTATGATCGATATGTCTACAAAACAGGTTCTTGAAAAGCCTTTCCTTAGGTAGAAATGGTGTGTGCCTGAGGTCCAAAATACAGTGATACCTTGTCTTACAAACTTAATTGGTTCCAGGATGAGGTTCTTAAGGTGAAAAGTTTGTAAGACGAAACAATGTTTCCCATAGGAATCAATGGAAAAGCGATTAATGCGTGCAAGCTCAAAATTCACCCCTTTTGCCAGCCGAACTGCCCGTTTTTGCACTGCTGGGATTTCCATGAGGCTCCCCTCCATGGGAAACCCCACATCCGGACTTCTGTGTTTGCAACGGAAGTCCGGAGGTGGGGTTTCCCAGCGAAGGGAGCATCAGTGAAATTGCAGCATCACAAAAACACTGAAGTCCTTGAAACCCCACCTCTGGACCTCTGTGTTTTTGCGATGCTGCGATTTCACTGAGGCTTCCCTCGCTGGGAAACCCCACCTCCGGACTTCCGTTGCCAGCAAAGCGCCCATTTTTGCGTTGCTGGGATTCCTCTGCAGTATCACAAAAACACGGAAGTCCGGAGGTGGGGTTTCCCATGGATCGGAGTCTCAGGGCAATCCCAGCAGCGCAAAAATGGGTGCTTCGCTGGCAACGGAGGTCCGGAGGCGGGGCATCCCAGCGGCGGCGGTGGGCTTGTAAGGTGAAAATATTTTGTAAGAAGAGGCAAAAAAATCTTAAACCCCGGGTTTGTATCTCAAAAAGTTTGTATGATTAGGCGTTTGTAAGACGAGGTATCACTGTATAGCTATAAAAAGTGTGTAGTGGTGTGAAAATTGGATGTTTGGGGATCTGCATGCTTTGAGATTCCTAATAGTTGCAGAATGTTGCTTTGCTACCTGTTACATATACAGTGTTCCCTTGATTTTCGCGGGGGATGCGTTCCGAGACTGCCTGCGAAAGTCGAATTTCCGCGAAGTAGAGATGCGGAAGTAAATACTCTATTTTTGGCTATGAACAGTATCACAAGCCTTCCCTTAACACTTTGAAACCCCTAAATTGCAATTTCCCATCCCCTTAGCAACCATTTAGATTATTACTCACCGTGTTTATTTATTAAAGTTTATTTAAAAAAATATTTATTAAAGGCAGACGAAAGTTTGGCGATGACATATGACATCATCGGGCGGGGAAAAACGTATGCGGAAAAAACCCACGAAATATTTTTTAATTAATATTTTTGAAAAACTGTGGTATAGACTTTTCGCGAAGTTTGAACCCGCGAAAATCGAGGGAACACTGTACTGTATTTTTCAGACTATAAGATACATCGGACTATAAATGACTTAACATACAACAGTCTGGGCAGAATGCTGTGAACATTGGTTAAGAGTGTTTAGAATGCAATATATGCAGGCCAATTCTGCCCACAGGTTAGAGTTTGATCCTCAAGGCTGACTTCCATCTTTCCAAGGTTGATAAAAAGAGGACCATATGCTGTGGGGGCCATATGTTGACCTCTGTAAACCACTTTGAGAGGGCTATAAAGCACCTATAAAGTGATATACAAACCTTTTGTACTACAGTTGTTAAAATGAATCATTTCAGTACTCTGGTTGCTAAATGAACCTGGCTCCCCATTGACTTTGCTTATCAGAAGGTTGCAAAACCTTGGAACATAGCAAAGGGCGTAAAATAATAGAATAGAATAGAATTTTATTGGCCCAGTGTGATTGGACACACAAAGAATTTGTCTTGGTGCATATGCTCTCAGCGTACATAAAATAAAATATACATTTGTCAAGAATCATGTGGTACGACACTTAATGATTGTCATAGGGGTCAAATAAGCAATGAAGAAGCAATATTAATAAAAATCTTAGGATATAAGCAACAAGTTACAGTCATACAGTCAACATGGGAGAAAGTGGGTGATAGGAATGATGAGAAAAACTAGTAGAATAGAAGTGCAGATTTAGTAGAAAGTCTGACAGTGTTGAGGGAATTATTTGTTTAGTAGAGTGACGGCGTTCGGGGAAAAACTGTTCTTGTGTCTAGTTGTCTTGGTGTGCAGTGCTCTGTAGCTACGTTTTGAAGGTAGGTGTTGAAACAGTTTGTGTCCAGGATGTGAGGGGTCAGTAAATATTTTCCCCACCCTCTTTTTGACTCGTGCAGTATACAGGTCCTCAATGAAAGGCAGGTTGGCAGCAATTGCTTTTTCTGCAGTTCTGATTGTCCTCTGAAGTCTGTGTCGGTCCTGTTGGGTTGCAGCACTAAACCAGACAGTTATAGAGGTGCAGATGACAGACTCCACGATTCCTCTGTAGAACTCTATCAGCAGCTCCTTGAGCAGTTTCAGCTTCCTGAGCTGGCGCAGAAAGAACATTCTTTGTTGTGCTTTTTTGATGATGTTTTTGATGTTAGGTGACCATTTTAGATCTTGAGATATGATAGAACCTAGAAATTTGAAAGTCTCTACTGTTGATACTGTGTTGTCTAGTATTGTGAGAGGTAGAAGGGTGGAAGGGTTTCTCCTAAAGTCTACCACCATTTCTACGGTTTTGAGTGTGTTCAGTTCTAGATTGTTCTGGTCACACCAGAACAACTTCCCGTCTGTATGCGGATTCATCATTGTCTCGAATGAGTCCGATCACTGTTGTATCATCTGCAAACTTCAGTAGTTTAACAGATGGATCGTTTGAGATTCAGTCATTAGTGTATAGAGAGAAGAGAAGTGGTGAGAGTACACAGCCTTGGGGGGCACCTGTGTACATGTATCTGATGTGATTTTTCCTAGCTTCACCTGCTGCTCCCTGTCTCTGAGTCAATTGCCAAGCATCTGAATTTTTGATCTGTTGACCATCCATGCAAGTGTGGAAAATGGTCATAAGTCACCTTTTCCAGTGATGATGTTACTTTAAACGGTCACTAAGTGCAAGTTGTAAGTTGCGGACTTAGCTGTACATTTCACAAGGAACCTGGGGCGGCTAAAATCAAATAAAACCCCATCCACTCACCAGACTGTTTGGTCAGCTGTCCCAGAACTGATTGCTGAATGTCACTTCGCTTCTGAACTCAATTGAAGAGGACCTCCTTCCTAGCAGCTGCCTTCGTGTCCTCGCTTGCTCCTTTTCGCATCCATTTTCTCAACCTTTCAAAACACTGTTTTCTTTTTCCCCCCTTTTTTATATTCTAAAACATAATCTTCATTACAAATAAATGGGAGAAGGGAATACAAAAAACAAAAGGTCTATTTAGACATTGGTACTAATTTGTGTGGTTTTAAAGTATGCAATTTTAAAATAGTACAGTATACATATTTACATGGGGGAGGCAAAGGGAGAAGAAAAGTTAGCAGGAAAAGAGGAGAGAGAGAGGGGGTAAAAGGAGGAAGGGAAGAGAGAAGAGCAAAAAGCAAGAAATGAAGGAAAAGAAATAAAGCAGCTAGGTGAGAAAAGAAAGAGCGAGAGCATATAGAAAAAAGATAGAACCAGCAATAGGCTGGTGTATCGTATCCTTAGGACGTAAAGTTCATACTTATCGTTGGAGTGTTGTTCCCTTTTTTTAAAGAGTAGTTGTAAATTTCTATTAGTTGGATTAGGATTGTAGTTTTAAAATTTATCCCGTGTTATATATATATATATATATGTAGATTGTTCTGAGTTCGGGTTTTGCCCCGTGTAATATTTTGAGTGTCTATGCGACGTTTCGGTGAAATCACATTCACCATCATCAAGCTTTGTGCTGCTGTAAATATGGAATGTTTGCAACTGCCATTTGTTCCTTATATATAGTGCTGGGGGTGGAGATTTGGTTTGAATGTAGCAAATAGATTGGGTGACTATGTTTTAGTGATTTGATTGGTTGGTGGAATCACCATTACTTGAAGGATTGACATGGTGATTATTATGATATGTTTTTTTGTTTAAGGCTGGTTTCAAAATCTCTGGCAGGCGGGACGTGTCATCCCGTTTGTTCATGCTGAAGGGGTGCTTCTCTATCTCTATGGCTTCCATAGTAATTCTTCTGTATAAATTTTCTGTTTTGGAAAGTAATTTAGTTTTTTCAAAGTCAATTTGGTGCCCTGTTTTTTTAATGTGCTGGACAAGGGAGGAAGTCTTTTCTTCTTTTTTAACTGCATTCTTATGTTCTGCAATGCGTGCGCTCACTCTTTGATTGGTTTGTCCAATGTATGTGGCTGCACATGTTTTGCAAGGGATTTCATAGATTCCTTGGTTTTCGAGTTGGATTTTATCTTTTATGTATATATGTGTGTGTGTGTGTGTGTGTGTATGCGGTAGAGTATCTTGGAAGAATTTGTATATACGTACAATTAGATTATTTTGTTGAATTACTATCTTTTTTATTAATCAATTTTTTCCCCTTTTTTTCAGCCAGTAAAATACCGTATCTTGTCTATTTTGTAATTCCATGGTTAATTTAGACATTTCTGCGTATTCCATGACTTTAATTACAATGTTTAATATGGAAGGTGTTTGCTTCTCTTTCCAGGTCTGGGCATATAAGATTCTTGCTGCGGTTAGAATTTCTAAATAGCGTGCAGTTTCTAGATTCAGTATTAAAGTCACTTGAAATTTGAAATTATACCCATAGTAGTAAGATAACAATGGAGGTTTTGGCTTTTATTGTGGACTAAACAAGATGGGGATGTTAGCAGTCTTTACAACCGCCTGACCTCTCCGTTCTTTGTGTCTAGAACAGCTTCAAGAATTGGAGTTTAAATACAGTACATCTCAAAGAAGCCAGCTTTATAAACAAACAAAAAAATTTGTGCATTATCCCTTTCTTTGACTTTCAGGGTTGATTTTTGTTTCTTTTGTCTTTGAAAAGTGACGTTATTTTTCAGCTCCACAAATGTTGTCATGCCAGTTAGGGCAGAATGGGGACAGCAAATTAGTCTTCCAACACAAGGTGAAATACACATTTCCTTGAACAGTTAGGGGTAAATAGGTGCTTCTGGATGGAGGAGCCTGAGAAAAATACAGCTAGGGAAATAGAAAAAAAGAGCAAAAGAGATAGCAACTAGCAGTAGCACTTACATACAGCTTCCTGGTGCTTTTACAGCCCTCTCTAAGCGGTTTACGGAGTCAGCCTATTGCCCCCAACAATCTGGATCCTTGTTTTACCAACCTCAGAAGGATGGAAGGCTGAGTCAACTTTGGCCCTGGTGGGATTTGATCTGCCAAACTGCTTGCAGTCTGCAGAAGTAGCCTGCAGGACTGCACTCTAACCACTATGCCACCGGGAGTTGGAAAATGGTTCACTGGGAGAGTGGGAACTGAAAGCTACAACTTTGATGGGGAATGTGTAAGAGATGGCTTGGGAAGGAAAACACTGTCGAATGTGGTTGTCAATTGGAACACAAGTAGTCCTGGACTTAATGACTACAATGGAGCCCAAAATTTCTGTTACTAGGTGACTAAGTGAATCCAGTCACCCCATTTGCTTGTTAGAAGATTACAAACTCATAAATATCAGTCAGTTTCCAAAAGTTTGACAAAATTGAACGGGTCCAAAGATGGGCTACAAGAATGGTGGAAAGTCTTAAGCATAAAACGTATCAGGAAAGACTTCATGAACTCAATCTGTATAGTCTGGAGGACAGAAGGAAAAGGGGGGACATGATCGAAACATTTAAATATGTTAAAGGGTTAAATAAGGTCCAGGAGGGAAGTGTTTTTAATAGAAAAGTGAACACAAGAACAAGGGGACACAATCTGAAGTTAGTTGGGGGAAAGATCAAAAGCAACATGAGAAAATATTATTTTACTGAAAGAGTAGTAGATCCTTGGAACAAACTACCAGCAGACGTTGTTGGTAAATCCACAGTAACTGAATTTAAACATGCCTGGGATAAACATATATCCATCCTAAGATAAAATACAGGAAATAGTATAAGGGCAGACTAGGTGGACCATGAGGTCTTTTTCTGCCGTCAGACTTCTATGTTTCTATGTTTCAGTAGCAGGTTGCAGCAGGTACACCCCAATACGGCAGCTCCACATCCCTAATGCGTGCACACCCATGCCTGCGTGAGATTTGGTTTCCGCACATGCTCAGGAAGCCAAATCATATGTGAGGATGCTTGCAGTAACTGAATTTAAACATGTCTGGGATAAACATAGATCCATCCTAAGCTAAAATACCAATAATAGTATAAGGGCAGACTAGATGGATCATGAGGTCTTTTTCTGCTGTCAGTCTTCTAGGTTTCTAATTTTCTGAATTTTGATCATGTGACTGGGGATGCTGAAATGGTTGTAAGTCAGGTTTGTACAATTGGGGGGCGACTCACTTAATAATCATCCTTGCTTTTAATCATAGAAATTCTGGTCCCTATTTCAATTGTAAGTCAACTAAACTGATCCATGGTGGCACAGTGGTTAGAGTGCAATACTGCAGGCTACTTCCGCTGCCTACGATTTGGCAGTTCAATTCTCATCAAGCTCAAGGTTAAACTCAGCCTTCCATGCTTCTGAGGTTGGTAAAATGAGGACCCAGATTATTGGGGAGCAAGATGCTGACTCTAAATCAGTAATTTTCAACCTTTTTTGAGCTGCGGCACATTTTTTACATTTACAAAATCCTGGGGCACACCACCAACCAAAATGACACAAAATGACACCCTAAGACACTCTCCTCTCTTTTTCCATCCCTGTCTCCTCCCCCCCTTGTGTGTGTGTGTGTTTGTGTGTGTATACACACTCTTGAACCATTTCCAAAAACAGGTGAGGGCTGGGTTTTTTTCTCTCTCATTCTTTGGGTGCTTTTTATCATATGCTTTAAATCAAGAGTCACTTCTCTCTCTCTTTTGTTTCTCTCTCTTTACTCTCATTCTCTGTCTCAATCATTTTCTCATTTCTCTTTTTTCCTCCCCTTTTTGCTCATTTCTCTCTCTCTCTCTCTCCCTTCCACCCCTTTTCTCTCTCTTGCTTTCTTTCTCTTGCCTTCTCTCTCTCTTGCCTTCTTTCTCTCACTCTTGCTTTCTCTCTCTCTCTTTCTCTTTTCTTTTTCTCTCTCTCTCACCCTCTTTCTCTCTCTCTCTCTTTCTCTCTCTCTCTCTCTTACTCTCACTCTCTCAACAAAAAGTTCCGAGACCGGAACCTGAGCTTCCTTCTTCGCAGCACACCTGACCATGTCTCGCAGCACACTAGTGTGCCACGGCACACTGGTTGAAAAACACTGCTCTAAATCATTTAGGGTTGTAAAGTGGTATATAGGTGTTATTTTTATTGCTAATCTATAATTTCAATTAGGAGCATTTTCTAATTTCATGCATGTGTCTCCATTTTAGGCTGGGTAAATCCTTCTGAAAAGGGAGGGGGTTTCCCCCCCCCCAATTTTTGTCAACATAGTGTTGTGGGTCAGTGATGAGGATTGAAATCCAGCTGCAGCAAGCTGTGAAATTCACAATATAATAATAAAAACAATAACAAGAGCCTACAAGAGCAAAAACAATCTCCCGTCCTCCCTGAGGCTGTGTTAGCTGTATCCTCATATTGTTCTTCCAAATCTGGTGGCCTTTTGTTGCTGTTCAGATCGGGAAATAATTTAAACGTAGTGCTTTCAATAATTCTAATTGTTACCTTACACAGAATAAAAGCCACTGTAACAAACAAAAGTAAATATTGTATTTGGGGCTTGTTCTTTCTACCTTGGCGAGCAAAGGTTTCCAAAATACCAGGAAAAAAAATGTTTTGCCAGGATTAGAAGAAAAACGATGTCGTGTGTCGCCTAGCTGTGCTCTGATATTGATTCAGTGAGCTCAAGGTGATTTTAGAATTAAAATAATAGGAAAAAGAATAACGCTCAACCTGCTGTTTTATCATTTACCTGCTCATACTTTCTTATGAGATTTTGGCTTTTGGAGTTCTTCATCTTGCTTCCCCCGTGGGGCCTATAAATCTTCATGTTGTGTTGATTTGTATAACTGTGTTGCATAGCTCCATTGATGGATGGTGTCCTTCTGAAGAACAGAGGAAGGTTGACTCTTAATGGCGTCCCTTGCCAGCCGCACAGTCAAAACATGTGCAAAAGTCCCTTGTTTTCCAGAGCAAAGAGTTGACCAACGTTGAGGGGTCATTGCCCTCTTATTTCCTTGCAGAGTGTCATTGCCAAAATTAGGGAACATCACCAGTGCTAGCCATTACAATGATGATGAGCCAGGGTGGCGCAATGCTTAGAGTGCAACATTGCAGGCTACTTCAGCTAACTGCTATCTGCAGTTCAGCAGTTCAAATCTCACCACCGGCTCAAGGTTGACTCAGCCTTCCATCCTTCCGAGGTGGGTAAAATGAGGATCCAGATTGTTGGGGGCAATAGGCTGGTTTTCTAAACCAGTGTTTCCCAACCTTTTTGGAGCCGCGGCACATTTTTCATATTTTCAAAATCCTGGGGAACATTGAGGGGGGGGGGGGCTAAAAAAAAGTTTGGACAAAAAAAATCTCTCTTCCTCCCTTTTGCTCTATTTCTCTCTCCCTCCCTCTTTCTATCCCTTCCTTTTTCTCTCCATCCCTCTTTCTTTCTCTCTTCCTTCCTTCCTCTCTTTCTGTCTCCTCCTTCCTCTCTCATCTCTCTTTCCTTCCTCTCCCTCCCTTTCTCTCTTTCCTTTCTCTCCCTTTCTGTCTATCCTTTCTATCTATCACCCCTTCTCCCTCTTTCATTCCCTTTCTCTCCCTCCCTTTCTCTCTTTCCTTTCTCTCCCTCTTTCCTTTCTATCTTTCTTTTTCTCCCTCCTTCATATCTTCTTTCTCTCCCCCCTTCCTCCCTCTTTCCTTTCTCCCCCTCCCTTTCTCTTCCTTTTTCTCTATCCTTTCTACTTCTTACTCTTTCTTTCTCTCCCTCCTTCATTCAATTTTCTCTCCCTCCCTTTCTCTCTCTTTCCTTTCTCTCCCTCCCTTGTTCTCCCCTGGGGCTGCCTGTGCCTGCCCTGCACCACCCAACACGGACGGACAGCCCCCGGTCATCGGTTCGTCGTCCCCCCCACGGAGGGAGATCAGCCACTGGAGGGAAATCGGGCTGGTGGGGGCGGCGAATCCACCTCCCCACCCGGGTGGAGGGAGATCGGGCTGGCGAGGGCGGTGGATCCGCGTCCCCAGCCACGCGGAGGGAAATCGGGCAGGCGGGCGGGTGGCCGCGGCTCCCTGCGCGCCCCTGAAAAAGGGTGCGCAGGGGGCATTTTGGGGTGCCCGGGGCCGCTGCAGCCGGCAGCCTGTTTCCGCTGCCATTGCCCTCCCGCCGGGCCCCAAAGGACAATTGTTGCCACCCCTGCCAGGAAAGGTCCAGCTGGGCGGGGTGCTGCCGGTGGCTCCGCCCTGGAGCTCTTGCTCGCCGCTGCCATCCCCCAGCAACTGCCCGGGGCCGCTGTAGCCGCCCCCCCACTCCCACCGCCAGTGCCCTCCCGCCGGGCCCCAAAGGACACTTGCCGCCGACGCCAGGGAAGGCGGGAAAAAGGCGCGAAGAATGAAGCTCTCCTTCTTCCTGCCTTCCTTCTTTGGGGCCCAGCAGGAGAGCACCAGACACCGCGGCATCGGGCAGGAGCTGGGAGGTCGGAGGCACCGGCAGCGCCCCGCCCAGCTGGAGCTTCCCTAGCTTGGCGGCACACCTGGCCGTGTCTCGCGGCACACTAGTGTGCCGTGGCACACCGGTTGGGAAACGCTGTTCTAAACCACTTAGAAAGGGCTGTAAAAGCACTATGAAGTGGTGTATATCTCCGAGACCGCCTTCTGCTGCACGAATCCCAGCGACCGATTAGGTCCCACAGAGTGGGCCTTCTCCGGGTCCCGTCAACTAAACAATGTTGGTTGGCAGGCCCCAGGGGAAGACCCTTCTCTGTGGCGGCCCCGACTCTCTGGAACCAGCTCCCCCCAGAGATTAGAACTGCCCCTACCCTCCTTGCCTTTTGTAAACTCCTTAAAACTCACCTTTGTCGTCAGGCATGGGGGAACTGAGATATCTCCCCCGGGCCTATACAATTTATGTATGGTATGTTTGTAGGTATGTCTGCTTAAAAATTGGGTTTTTAACTATTTTAATTTTAAATTGTAAATTATTAGATTTGGCATGAACTGTTTTATTGTGTTGTGAGCCGCCCCGAGTCTACAGAATGGGGCGGCATACAAATCTAATGAATGAATGAATGAATGAATGAATGAATGAATGACTAAATAAATAAATAAATCTAAATGCTATTGGTATGTTGCCTAGTTTGGGTAATGAAATGTCTACAAGAATACAAAACCAGTGGTTTCCACTTACCTTCCTTATTGGCTTGTAAATGTGAGCTTGTGTGTGCGTGTGCACTTGGCACATGCGCACAACCTCTCACACATTTGCTTCACTCACGTGTGAACTTTCTGCTCAGGCTCCCACCCTCAAAATTGTGCACAAATAGGAGTGGGGGCAGCGGACCCACCCATGATTTCGGCTACCATTTCAGGCGAACCGGTCCGAACTGACCAAACAACACCCTCTGAACCAAGCCCAGACAGCACCAAGGATTCCTCATGTCAACCTTGAGCTACAAATGTTCTCCTTTATAGACCAACTTTCAATACAGCCCAGAACATTGGAAAGGTCCAATTTTCTGTTGCGATGTTATTCTCAGATATCCTTTAGGTTTCTTCTGAGTTACAGTATTTCCAAATGTTATCCTTTGGAAGACATTTGGTAAGAATATTTTATTTAGAGTAAGCTGGTCCTTCGCCAGGAACAGAAGCTATATTCAGACAGGGTGGTTTACAATAGCAATAGGACTTAGACTTATGCAGTGGTACCTCTACCTAAGAACGCCTCTACTTACGAACTTTTCTAGATAAGAACTGGATGTTTACGATTTGTTTGCCTCTTCTCACAAACCATTTTCCACTTACAAACCCGAGCCTGTAACCAGAAAAGGCAGGGAGAAGCCTCTACGCGGCCTCTGGGAATCTCCTGGGAGGAAACAGGGCCTCCACCCTCCCTGTGGTTTCCCCAATTGCACGCATTATTTGCTTTTTTACATTGATTTCTATGGGAAAAATGGCTTCTTCTTACAAACTTTTCTACTTAAGAACCTGGTTGCGGAACAAATTAAGTTCGTAAGTAGAGGTACCACTGTACACCGCTTTGCAGTACTTTTACACCCCTCTCTAAGCAGTTTATGGAGCCAGCCTATTGCACCCAACACTTTGGGTTTTCATTTTACTGAACCCGGAAGTATGGAAGACTGAGTCAGCCTTGAGCCTGTTGAGATTCAGTCTGCCAAACTGCTGACAGCCGGCAGTCAGCAGAAATAGCCTGCAGTACTGCACTCTAACCACTACACCACTGTGGCTCTTCCATGTGACCAGGATCCTAATTCTTGATCAGACCATTGATGAGTAGAGTGTGTCATGACTTAATAATATCTAAATGTAGTCGTCTCTTTTCTAGGCTGTTAGCAATATGGTGGCACAAGGAGATGGGTGTGAAACTGAACCTTAGAGAAGGGAATTTTTTTGTTTAAACAGTTGTGGGCTAAAGAGATTTGATCTCATGTTTAGATCATTACTTTATCTAATCACAAAATCCTTTTTTATTCAAATACTTGAAGGGCTCTTAATTGCTGGCCCTCCAGAGTAAGATGATTTTTAGAAGTAGCTAGCTTGAAGGAGTATATTTAAGTGGCTTGTGTAATTCAAAGTAGAAACATAGAAACATAGAAGACTGACGGCAGAAAAAGACCTCATGATCCATCTAGTCTGCCCTTATACAATTTTATGCATTTTATCTTACAATGGATATATGTTTATCCCAGGCGTGTTTAAATTCAGTTACTGTGGATTTACCAACCATGTCTGCTGGAAGTTTGTTCCAAGGATCTACTATTCTTTCAGTAAAATAATATTTTCTCATGTTGCTTTTGATTTTTCCCCCAACTAACTTCAGATTGTGTCCCCTTGTTCTTGTGTTCACTTTCCTATTAAAAACACTTCCCTCCTGGACCTTATTTAACCCTTTAACATATTTAAATGATTCGATCATGTCCCCCCTTTCCCTTCTGTCCTCCAGACTATACAGATTGAGTTCATTAAGTCTTTCCTGATACGTTTTATGCTTAAGACCTTCCACCATTCTTGTAGCCCGTCTTTGGACCCGTTCAATTTTGTCAATATCTTTTTGTAGGTGAGGTCTCCAGAACTGAACACAGTATTCCAAATGTGGTCTCACTAGCACTCTATATAGCAGGATCATAATCTCCCTCTTCCTGCTTGTTATACCTCTAGCTATGCAGCCAACCATCCTACTTGCTTTCCCTACCGCCTGACTGCACTGTTCACCCATTTTGAGACTGTCAGAAATCACTACCCCTAAATCCTTCTCTTCTGAAGTTTTTGCTTACACAGAACTGCCAATACAAAAAATAAAATAAAATAAAAGTAGTTTAACTTCTGATCGTATTAAGAACAGCCTCAAACCGCATTGTTGATCCAAGTCATCAATATATATGCTTGACATTCCAAAAGACAAAGTATTCATTTCAATAACAGTATCACACTTTGAACTTGAAAATGTGGAGCACTGAATTTCACAATAAATTCTTATTGTAAAAGAGTTTGTGTTGAACCTTTCTCCGTACTGAAGGAGCGGGTCCAGCAGTCACATGGGTTGCTCATGTCCAATCCGGTGGAACTGAGCCTAGTATTAAAAAAGCTTGCCGGATCCGCCCCTTCCCCAGAATTCGCTCAGTTCGCATATCCTGCGGTTGTATTGTGAATGCTCGTTCAACATTCTAACACCTTCCCTTCGACCTTTCCTTCAAAAAAGTAGTAAGATTTATTGTCTTTATTCAATTACTTGCACTAATTGCGCCAGCCGTTTAAAAGAAAAAAAGAAATAAAGCGGCTCGGCTTTTTTCCTTGGGAGAAGTTGCGGTTTCGTTTTCCCCCGGCGGTTTTGCCGGTTACGATTCCTGCGGCCGCTTGTGGATTCTTCTAATCCCTTGGCCTGGAGGTTCTGGTGCAAGTATTTATCATTGAATTATTGTTTTATTATTGTATACAAATATTTAAGGGCTTATAAAATACCTCCTGCGGAGTGAGACGCCTTCTAGTCTCCTGGACTTAGTCGATCGCTTTTCCCTTAAGAAATTCTACGGAGCGATTTTTTCGGCGCGAAGGCCTTCGCGCCCTTTTTAAAAAAATCTAGGCCTCTCGTGTTGGCCTTCTGCCAGCCGCGTAGGCCTCAGTCCACCGCGTGGATCCGGGAGCGGGCCTTGGGGGTCCCAGGCTAAATTCTCCACCGGCTAAGCCTCCAACCAGAGTGCCTTGGTTTTACTTAATTGCAAAGTTTAGGGAGGCTGGCCCCGCTGGATTTGGGGGCACGAACTCTGGGTTTGCCCAGATTGTCCTCACGTCTCAGCAGCTTCGAGGCCTCGAAGCAGGATCCATTCCTCTTGGGAAGTCCTTGAAATCTTCTCCTTATAATTTAGTTATTGGCTCAGCCTTGTCTTCTGTTAATTGTCAGACTATGGCTACTTTTCCCAAGAGAGGCACAACTAAAGGTCCCAGAGAGGCCAGGCCTACAGGCGATGAGATTACTAGTATCCCCCAGGCCTCTTCCTCCTCTTCTCCAGGGGCCCGTCCCTCGACCAAGGTCACCAGGGCTGAGAAGAGAAGGGACCTAGCCCTACAAAAAATTCATGACAAATCAGCAAAACGTTTGAAAGTGCAGGCCCAAGTAATCAGTAGTCAAGACCCACCAGAGGCCTCTAGTCTGCCTCCTTCTGGGGTCCCTGTGTTATCTCTGGATGAGCCAAACCTAGACAGACCCCAACCTAACCTATGGGGCATAGGTCCAGAGGAACCAGATATTATTGAAGATTCCCCCCAGCCAGGATCCTCCCAGGCCTTTAGGAATTCTTCTGCCATTTCTGCTGATATTTCCACTTTACCTCCTGAGTTCCAATCTATTTTTGCTGTGTTGTCCAAAGCCATTGATGCCAAACTCTCCTCCATCAATGAGCTTCCTTTACCTCTTCCTCCTTCTCGTTCCTCCCGCCCCTTGGGTTCTTCCCCAGCGGTCAGAGCTCCTATTCAGGATGATTCAGAATCCTCCCAGGATGAATATGAGGATGTAGAGGAGGATGAAGACCCTTTCCAGGGCTTATCAGAGGATGAGGAATCCCAAATAAAGGTCCCTCCTCCAATTACTATTTTCCCTTCTCAACTATTCAAATCTCTCCTCCTCAAAGCTAGAATTTCTACGGGATTAGCAGCCCAGGAGAAACAAGCCTCCACTTCCACTGATCCCCCGGAGGAGAATTTACCTTACTTCACAGAGGAACAGGAGGATAACGAGGTAATTCCTATGCCTAAATTGTTTAAGGATGCCTTACTCAAACAGTGGGATTTTCCAGCCTCTGGCCTTAATCCCTCTACCAAGGACAAAAAGTTGTATAAACTCTCCTCTTCCTATGAAGAGCTTCTATCCTTTCCCAAACCAGATGAACCTGTCAAAATTCTTCACTCGGCAGCGGCTGTGCCAGGCGAGGCGGAGGAAGTCCTCCGTCCAGAGGACAAGCGCATCGAGCAAATGCTCAAAAGAGGATTCTCCGCTGATTCCTGGGCCATTAAAAGTTCTGCAGCAGCCTCCTTCTTCTCCAGAGCCATGCTGCTGTGGCTTCGCCAACTTCAACAGCACATTCCTCCAGATGACTTGAGAGGTCAACAAGACTTCAACAAAGTCTTTGCAGCTGCCCAGTACGTGGCTGATGCCACCTTGCAATCTACTAGATTTTCTGCTAAGTCTATTGCAGCTTCTACAACGGCAAGAAGACTCCTATGGATTCGCCCTTGGCAAGCGGGAGTTCGCCAAAAGTGGCAGTTATCCCAGGGCCCCTTAAAGCGCGACCTTCTCTTCGGTGATCTTCTGGATCCACTCCTCACGGAGACCACGGACAAGAAGAAGGTTTTGGGTCCAACCACGAAAAAGGTTACCAAAACGCAGTCCTTTCGTCGCCCAGGGCGCCAGCAAGACCAAGCGGCTTCCTATCAGAGATCTCCAGGTCAGTATTCCCCCCGCTTTCGTTCCCAAGGTAGGAACTCCAGGGGTAGAGGTTTTCGCTTCCAAAGGGGAGCTTCCTCTAACAGGGCTTCAAAAAAACCTAGATGGTAATCTTTCCTCCATTCCCATAGGGGGTCGCCTAGCTCTTTTCGCTTCAAATTGGCGTCTCACCTCCAAGGACCCTTGGGTCATTGACACTGTTCAAACAGGCCTTCTTTTAGAATTTATTTCTCCTCCCCCTAAACGTTTTATTTCCTGCCCTTCTCCCAGGTCATCCTCAGATTGTAACCGTATGGAGGAGGCCATTTCTCATCTATTGTCCATTAGAGCCATTCAACCGGTCCCTTCCGGTCAGAAGGGCCAAGGGTTTTACTCCATCCTATTTATGGTTCCAAAGTCCTCCGGAGGTTGGAGAGCCATTTTGGATTTAAAGAAACTAAACCTATTCATCAAATATAGAAAGTTTAAGATGCACTCCTTGTCTTCTATTTTGGCCGCCATTCACTCGGGAGATTTCATGGTCTCCTTAGACCTCACTGAGGCCTACCTTCACATTCCTATAGCCAAATGCCACAGAAAATTTTTACGTTTTTCCTTTCAAGGCAGGCATTTCCAGTATAGGGCGATGCCATTTGGCCTTTCCTCGGCCCCTCGGGTCTTTACAAAGCTCTTGGGGTCCCTGGCGGCCTATATCCGGGCGTCTCCCATCCACATTTTATGTTATCTTGATGATATTTTAATTCATGGGAACTCCCTAGAGAGAGTGAAATCAGACCTTTCTGTTACCATGTCAGTCCTTCAGGACCATGGGTTTTCCATCAACTTTGACAAAAGTCACCTCCAACCTTCCACTTCCATTCCTCACCTGGGATCCATTATTGATTCAAAATCTTCCCAGGTTTTTCTCTCTCCCGAGAGAAAACTCAGTATAGTGGAGTTAATTTCTAACGTTTTATCTAAGCCTTCAGTATCCATAGTTACTCTATCTTCCCTTTTGGGGAAGATGGTGTCATGCATAGGCATCATTCCTTGGGCTCGCCTTCATGCTAGGGAACTCCAGTGGCTTCTGTTGCCCTTTCAGAGATCGGGGCACAGCAACTCAAATCGACACATCGTCATCCCACTGAGTGTTCGCAGATCCTTCAAGTGGTGGAAGTCTCCGGCCATGGACAGAGGATCCCCGTTCAGGTGCCCGGATCAATTTGTCATCACCACAGATGCCAGTCTATCGGGATGGGGCGCCCACGCCCAGGGGATGATAGCCCAGGGCACGTGGTCCCCGGAGGAAGCTTCCAGGCCAATCAATTGGCTAGAGTTAAGAGCCGTTTCCCTGGCTCTGAAGCATTTCTCTCCTCGCATTCCCAACCGGCACGTTCTCATTCTCACCGACAACATTGCCACAAAAAGCCATATCTGCAGACAGGGGGGCACGAGATCCAAGGCTCTCATGAGGGAGGCCCTCAAGTTGGGTCTTTGGGCGGAAAAACATCTCCAGTCGCTCCTAGCCGATCACATCTCGGGGAGTCTCAACGTCCAGGCGGATTGGCTATCCCGAGCAACGATAGACCCAGGAGAGTGGAACCTCCATCAAGACCTGTTCCATCAAATCACCCTCAGATTCGGCCTACCAGTTCTGGATCTCTTCGCGACCAATGCGAACGCCCAACTCCCTCGCTTCTATTCCAGATTTCCATCCCCGGGAGCGGAAGCAATCAATGCCCTCCGGAGTCCATGGCCTCCAGGCCTACTCTACGCATTTCCTCCGATTCCAATCCTCCCGGACGTGATTCACAAGGTCCTCACAGAGAGGGCCCGAGTAATCCTAATCGCCCCTCATTGGCCCCGCCGGCCCTGGTTCGCGGATCTCCAACAGCTGTCCGTCCAGGACCCTTGGCGACTCCCCGCTTCGGGGGATATGCTGCGGCAGGGGGCCTCTTTCCATCCAGACCCGGAGTGGTTCCACCTCACCGCTTGGCTGTTATCAGGAGAGATTTAGAACTGCGTGGGCATGACCCCGATTCAGTGGAGGTCATTTTAAAGGCCAGAAGGGGCTCGACCAATCGAATCTACGACCACACGTGGTCCAAGTTTCACCAGTGGTGTCTACAGGAAGGTCTCTCCCCTCTGTGCATTCCCATACACAGAATTATTTCCTTCCTTATGCAAGGCTTCCATAAAGGACTTTCCACCAGCACCCTCCGGCGTCATCTGGCAGCCATTTCATCTGTCCTAGGGGGTCCCCGCAGACAGCCTCTCCGATCCCTCCCTGAGGTTCAGGAATTCCTCAAGGGCATAGCCAACCTCAGACCTTCCAAGGTCCACAGGTATCCATCCTGGGATTTGCCACGGGTTCTCCATTCCCTCACGCAGGCACCATACGAACCCCTAAAATCGGCGTCCCTCAGGTACCTATCCTTTAAGGTAGCCTTCCTGGTGGCTATTACCTCTGCCCGACGCATTTCGGAGCTGGCTGCCCTCTCAATCAGGCAGGACCTTTGTCAATTCCATCAGGACAAGGTAGTCTTGCGACTGGACCCCACCTTCTTACCCAAGGTCAGTTCCATGTTCCACAGATCTCAGGATATTGTCCTACCTTCCTTCTGCCTCCAACGAGACCATCCCTTGGCAATTAGATGGCACACCCTGGATCTCACCAGAGCGCTGAGAATATATATCCAACGCACAGGACCCTTTCGGAGGTCAGAAGCACTTTTTGTAGCCTATCATCCCAGAGTCATGGGGGCCAAAGTGTCTTCAACAGCAATAGGCCGGTGGATCAGAGGGACTATATCTAAGGCCTATGAGTCGGCCTCCCTCTCAGTTCCAAGGAACATCACTGCGCATTCCACCAGGAGCGCAGCCACCTCGGCCGCTTGGGCGACTCAAGCCCCGTTGGAGGAGGTCTGCAAAGCAGCCACTTGGGCCTCGCCAAATTCCTTCATCAGGCACTACAAAATTGATTCTTATGCTTCAGCGGACGCTGCCTTCGGCAGAAGGGTACTCCAATCCGTTATCTCTCACGATAGCAAGCTAATCCCACCCTAGGGACCATCTATTGGGTATGTCCCATGTGACTGCTGGACCCGCTCCTTCAGTACGGAGAATAGGCGTTGATTGCTTACCTGAACGCCTCTTCTCGTACGGTGAGCGGGTACAGCAGTCACTTCCCGCCCTTGTATGTGTCTTCTTTACCTTTCTATACCTTTCTTCCTCTAACAATGAGAGTTGAACACTACAGAGCTTCACAACTGAGCCTAGTCTATGGATTCGCGAATTCTGGGGAAGGGGCGGATCCGGCAAGCTTTTTTAATACTAGGCTCAGTTCCACCGGATTGGACATGAGCAACCCATGTGACTGCTGTACCCGCTCACCGTACGAGAAGAGGCGTTCAGGTAAGCAATCAACGCCTATTTTGGCGTACACTACTCCTTTCTCCATAGAGGGTGGAGTTATCATCCAGGATGGGTTGACCTCATCCAATCAGTTAAGGACTGAGTCTGTTGATTTGAATTTAGGGAGTCCGTCTTGCCTGGAATCTCCAGTTATAACTCAGTCCTTGGTCTGGACGAACGTGATCATCTCATTCTGGATTCTGATTTTCTAGATCTATATAATTGACTTTCTTCAACTGTGAGTTGCGTTTCTCCGGCTTCTGAAATTGACAGCTGATAGCTGGGAAGATTGTGGTCATGCTCCTCGGCTCCTTTCGCTGCAGCGACTGCCCGTGGCACCGGTGGCCTCGACCTGCACAGAGCCTGGCTCTCGGCTCTGCCACGGGGGCCTTAGCTCTCCCCCATGGATCTCGTCATTGACACCTACGGATAGGGGCTCCAGCTCCGTTAATTGGGTAGACAATGACCTGGGGAGTTTTTTGCGCTCCCCTCTCCCTCAACCAACAAGCTAACAGGGAGGCTACAAGTGCTGAGAAGAAACAGTCTCTGAACTTTACCAGTGTGACCTGACCACCTTAATAGGACCTGTGTGTTTTTCATTGGGGCAGGGTCGTTCTCTGCTTGGACCCGTCCTCTGTGCCCAAGATTAACGTCTGATTTCATCGAGCAAAGGAATGGATTCTGCCGGACTTTTGTCCTGATCCATCCCATTCATTGGAGTGCAAGTGGCATAAATTGGACTTCCGGAGCGCTCTCTGGAGTTACTGCTGGTTTTCACAGAATGGAGTTCCTTTTTGTAGCCTTTTTGCCAACATCCTTGGGTCAGGAGGTCTCCTCGCCGACTATTGGCCGCTGGATTCGAGGGACAATAGCTGCAGCGTCTGATGCCCCAGGGACACCCTGGCCAACACGGACCACGGCTCATTCCACGCGTAGTGCGGTGACTACGACGGTGTAGGTGATCCAGGCATCACTTGAGGAAGTGTACCATGCAGCGATCTGGTTGACTCCATCCCAGTTTGTCCATCATATAAAATTGATTCCTATGCTTCCGCAGGTGCTTCCTTTGGGCGTCATGTTTTGCAGCCGGTGGTGGAAAACTGACACGCTTGAGCCCAGGTCGTTTCCCTCCCCTGGACAGACTGCTTGGGTATGTCCCATCTTGGATGATAACTCCCCCCTCTATCGAGGAAAGGCATCGGTGCTTACCTGATACGCCCTTTCTCATAGGGTGGAATTATCATCCAGCCACACCCAAGTTCAATGGGCTCCATCTGTACATAGTTTTGTCGTCGTGCCTCTGCCTTTGAGCTCTGCTGTCAGCCACATCGTATCTGTGTTCTTCAGCTTCGTCGTAATTGGGGATTCCAGGCAAGGCAGAACCCCTAAATTCAAATCAACAGCCTGAGTCCTTAGCTGATTGGACAATGTCAACCCATCCTAGCTGATAACTCCACCCTACAAGAAGAGGCGTATCGGGTAAGCACCAACACCCTTTCTAGTTGCTCGTTTTGTGAATGTGACTGTAGTTAGAAGATTATCTCCGGGACCGCCTTCTGCTGCACGAATCCCAGAGACCAGTTAGGTCCCACAGAGTGGGTCTTCTCCGGGTCCCGTCAACGAAACAATGCCGCTTGGCGGGACCCAGGGGAAGAGCCTTCTCTGTGGTGGCCCCAGCCCTCTGGAACCAACTCCCCCCAGAGATTAGAATTGCCCCCACTCTCCTTGCCTTTCGTAAGCTACTTAAAACCCACCTCTGCCGCCAGGCATGGGGGAATTGAGATACCCTTTTCCCCTAGGCCTTCACAATTTTATTCATGATATGTCTGTATGTCTGTTTGGTTTTTATTATAATGGGTTTTGTTTTTAGTATTGGATTATTATTATATGCTGTCTTATTATTGCTATTAGCCGCCCCGAGTCTCCGGAGAGGGGCGGCATACAAATACAATACATAAATAAATAAATAAATAAATAAATTTCATTAGCAAAACAAGAAGACATGCAGACAAAAGGGGAGTAAAGAGAGATTGAACGGTGATTAGGTGGGAAATGACACATTAACACCAAGGGGAAGAAAGGTGCTGCTTTAATGTTTAGATGAACTAAAACATACTAGCGAGACAAAAGATTTCTTAGAATGAAAAGCTGAATCTGCAAAACAATGGAACAAATATTTCTCAGGCAGACATAACAGGCTTTAATGGGTAAGACATGCTGGCAAAGATGCAAGGCAGAAATCCAGGTGTTGTTGACTTACGATCATATGTTTAGCAACAGTTTGAAGTTACAACACTATTGAAAATAGGTGACAAACAGGGCAGTTACAGGAATCCATGTAAGTCTGGTGATCAAAACTGGGTCCCAACTGGCATATACGTATGAAGCAGGAATGAAACACAGAAGGTTCTAACAGGTTCTGGAGCACGGGTAGCGGAAATTTTGAATAGTTCGGAGAGCCGGTAGTGGAAATTTGTAGAACCGGCAAATACCACCTCTGACGGGCCCGAGAGTACGGTGGGAATGGAGATTTTGCAACATCCTTCCTTTACCACACCCACCAAGCCACACCTACAGAACCGGTAGTAAAAATTTCAGCACTGTTATGAAGGTTGCAATATCATGGGGTCATGTTATCACCATTTGTGCCCTTCTAATACAAGGGGGAAGCCTGATTGGGTTACGATTCGCTTAATAATTACAGTGATTTGTTTAACAATTGGAGGGTAGGGAATTATTGTTTTTATGGTACTTAGCCCTTAGATTTATATACCGCTTCATAGTGCTTCACAGGACTCTCTAAGCGGTTTATACGGTAAGTTTATATTTCCCCCAACTACAGTGGTACCTCGAGATACGAGTTTAATTCGTTCCGGACCTGGGCTCTTAAGTCGAGCAGCTCTTATCTCGAACGACTTTTCCCCATAGGAATTAATGTAAATAATTTTAATTGGTTCCAGCCCTCAAAAAACTCACAAAGTTAGTCTAAATTATGCAGAAAGACATGTTTTTAATGAAGAAATGTACATGTACATATAAATGAATAATGAAGTTTCTTTCACTTAACTTGTAAACTTTCTTAAACTTTTAAATTTACATATGTTCAACTTCTCTGCCACCCAATCCTGTAGGACAGAGGTCCCCAACCCTTTTTGCACCAGGGACCGGCTTTAAGCGATCAAGAGAGGAATGGGTGAATGAATGGACGGAGGGTGGGAAGGAAGGAAGGAAAGAGGGAAGGGACAGGAACAGAGGAAGGAAGCAAGGAAACTTATGAAAGGGGAGAGTAAGAGAGGAATGAGTGAAGGGAGGGAGGGAAGAAGGTGGGAAGGAGAAAGAAAAGAAGAAATAGAGGAAGGGAAGGTAAAAGAGAGAAAGAAAAAGAGCAAGCAAGCAAGCAAGCAAGAAAGAAAGAAAGAAAGAAAGAAAGAAAGGGGGAAGGGACAGGAACAGAGGAAGGAAGCAAGGAAACTTATGAAAGGGGAGAGTAAGAGAGGAATGAGTGAAGGGAGGGAGGGAAGAAGGTGGGAAGGAGAAAGAAAAGAAGAAATAGAGGAAGGGAAGGTAAAAGAGAGAAAGAAAAAGAGCAAGAAAGAAAGCAAGAAAGCAAGAAAGAAAGGGGGAAGGGACAGGAACAGAGGAAGGAAGCAAGGAAACTTATGAAAGGGGAGAGTAAGAGAGGAATGAGTGAAGGGAGGGAGGGAGGGAAGAAGGTGGGAAGGAGAAAGAAAAGAAGAAATAGAGGAAGGGAAGGTAAAAGAGAGAAAGAAAAAGAGCAAGAAAGAAAGCTGCAAGCACCCCCCCGAGCCCCCAAGGCCGGCTGCAACCTTTTAAAACACGCGCGCCGCTTCGCAGCTGTCTCCTGAAGCCGAACGCGGAAGTTAGCGTTTGGCTTCAGGAGACAGCTCCTTGGCGCTTGTATCTCGAATTTGGGCTTGTAAGTAGAACAAAAATATCTCTCCCCTCCCAGCTCTTATCTCGAGTTGCTCTTAAGTAGAGCAGCTCTTATGTCGGGGTTCCACTGTATCTGGATCCTCATTTTACCCACCTTGGAAGGATGGAAGGCTCAGACAACCGAGAGCGTGTCAGGATCGAACACCAGGAAATTGGCAGAGTCATTCTTCAATACTGCATTCTAACCACTCCACCGCCATGGCTCCTGTTGTTTATATATTAGATTTTTACTTTTTGTAATCTTCCCATAGTCATTGAGAGTGAGTTAGCAACCATATAAATGTTCTCAAATAAACAACAATATAATTTCATTGCTTATTTGTACCTGGACTATAATTAAGTGTTGTATCGTGTGATTAGTGTTGGGCGAACTGAACTTGCATAGTTTGGGTCCGTGCCAAACTTGGCTGGGTTCGGTATACTGAACCTGATCCCGGACTTTTCCTGAAGTTCAGGTTCAGCGTTTGACCGAACACTGCGATACTATTGCAGGAGCAGGGGGGGGGGGGTGAGGCACTCTGCGGGAGAGAGAGACGGGAAGAGCTCTGCCCCTGAAGGGCTTTAAAAGGGCGGAGGGAATCGGGACCTTTGGAGCACAAAGAGGGAGGGGAGGCATGGATTTCCCACATAGGGGTGTTCAAGCAAAAGGAGGCGGGGAATCCCATTTCCCATTTGCTTGGGCCCCTGCTAGGGTAGGGTAACAACCATGCCTGACCCTGGAGCCCGCTTAGGAGCCTTTTGCTTGTTCCACCACGGCTCTCATGCTGGCTGCAAAGACAGAGGCATGGTGTCAGGACTTTCTCCCTGCTGAGCCCCTGGGGATCGGAGCCGGACCTCCCCCCCAGCGCTTCACCTCACGCCGGGCCATAGGGGTGGGGAGGCAGGTTCTGCCGGCCGGCAGCTTTAAGTGGGCTGTGGGTAGGAGGGGAGGCGGGAAGGGCTCTGAGGCTCAAGCTTGGTGGGGCAGGAGGGGCGACTCCAGACCCGGAGCCTGACCTCCCCCCCAGCGCTTCACCTCCAGTCGGGCCAGAGGTGTTTGGGTTCGGGTTCGAGTTTGGGGGCCCGAACCCGGACTTCAACGGGTTTGCCCACCACCACTTATGATTTTTCTTTTATGTACACTGAGAACATATGCACCAAGGCAAATTCCTTGTGTATCCAATCACACTTGGCCAATAAAGTTCTATTCTATTCTATTCTAGCCACAGGAAAAACGGTAAAATTGGGTGTAACTCGCTTTAACCGCCTTACTTAGCACTAGAAATTGTGACTCATTGTGGTCATAAATTCAGGAGTAACTGCACAGGTTTAAAATAAAAAGACCGGGTACACCACAAAGAATTTTTTGGAAAGACTGTGCTGTTCGGTTTGAAATTCAAATTGGGACAATTTTGTCTTCATTTGTTCAGACTGTGAAGCTCTGGGAAACACCTCTAGTTCTGTGGATCACAATTGACATAATCTCCAGCTATCCCAAATTGGAATCACCAGCGCTGGAAGGCCATCCTAAAACCTCATCGTGTGTGATGCGTACATAGACATATAGATTCCATTTTGTTTTGTCATATTCATGGATGTAGGATCTTGGGTACATTGCCTGGAGCCAAATCCATCTTTCTTCTCTTTGCTCATCAGCAGATCTGTCTTTCCCCATAATTGTGGGATTGCATTCAAAGGATATGGAAAATCAGCATTATATAGAGTTGAACAACTGAACAAGATTCAGACATCCTTTGGGATTTCTCTCTGAGATTCTTTTTATTTTGATAGACAGCAGCCTCTTCTATTCATCTCTATAGGGAACAAGAGATCTATCCCCCCTCTCCCCCCCTCTCTCTGTCTCTCCCCCCTCTGTCTGTCTGTCTCTCTTTCTCTCTCTTGCTCTCTCTAGCAACTTTATCTAGCTAAGCCTTAAGATTATTTCCTTTTCCTTTCACATCCTTTGGTTACACTTTAACGATTTCTTGCAAGATGTGCTGACACACAGAAATAGTTTTAGAAAACGGGAAGAGCAGTATTCAAAATGCAGCCGCGAGGAGAAAACACTTTCGTGCATTGTAATCTTTTTCGATAGACTAGTTTGCTTTTCTTGCAGGTGTTATTACTTTAAGGGAGGAAAGAGTTGTCGGAAGCACAGATGAACAAGTTGTCCACAATGTACGACATAATTAAGCCTCCAGATTTACTGTATTTTTGGAGTATAAGACGCACCTTTTTCCTCCCTAAAAGAGGCTGATTATTTGGGTGCATCTTATACTCTGAATGTAGCTTTTTCCCTCCAGCCCTAACTAGCTGCTGACGATCTTCCCAGCTCTTACCTTGCAAGCTCTTTCATTGTTTCCTTCTGCAAAGAATGTTTTCTAAGCCCTAAGACTTTGCAGGGTTTTTTTCATTGCTCTAACTTACTTACTTACTTACTTACTTACTTACTTACTTACTTACTTACTTACTTATTAGATTTGTATGCCGCCCCTCTCCGTAGACTCGGGGCGGCTAACAACAATAATAAAAACAGCATATAACAAATCTAATATTTAAAATAACTAAAAAACCCTTATTAAAAACCAAACAAGCAGTCACACAAACATACCAAGCATACATTGTATAGGCCTAGGGGGAAAGGATATCTCAGTTCCCCCATGCCTGACGACAGAGGTGGGTTTTAAGGAGCTTATGAAAGGCCAGGAGGGTTGGGGCAATTCTGATCTCTGGGGGGAGCTGGTTCCAGAGGGCCAGGGCCGCCACAGAGAAGGCTCTTCCCCTGGGTCCGGCCAATCGACATTGTTTTGTCGACGGGAGCCGGAGAAGGCCAACTCTGTGGGACCTGACTGGTCGCTGGGATTCGTGCAGCTCCCCCCCAGATATCAGAGTTGCCCCCACCCTCCTTGCCTTTCGCAAGCTACTTAAAACCCACCTCTGTCGTCAGGCATGGGGGAATTGAAATTTCCCTTCCCCCTAGGCTTATAGAATTTATACAGGGTATGCTTGTATGTATGAGTGGTTCTTTAAATTGGGGTTTTTTAGATTATTTTTAATATTAGATTTGTTTACATTGTCTTTTTATATTGTTGTTAGCCGCCCTGAGTCTTCGGAGAGGGGCGGCATACAAATCAAATAAATAAATAAATAAATAAATATGTGGTGGACGTGTGCTAAAAAGAAAAAAGGAAATTGCACAAAAATACATAGATGGCTAGAAAAGATAATGGGGAGACATGTAGATTTCTAACTTGAACTGTTTTTATTAGGGACGATATTAGACAAATTTGATAAGAAAAGTATGTATTTATTACATGTCTTAACAGCAGCGAGAATTATCTTCGCAAAATATTGGAAAGAGAAAGAAACACCGTGAGATGAGGAGATAGTTAAGAAAATACTAGACTGTAGACTTTGCAGAAATGAATAGACTTACCTTGAAAATTAAATAGAAAGAAGACACGGAAATTATCAAACTTGGAACTTATTTTACCAGAGGTTGGGGAAAAAAAGGGGTGGAGAGTAAGAATGGAATCTGCATTGTTAAACAAATTAAATACCCAGACAACACGCTGCTTAGTTAAGCACTAAGAAATGTAGAAAATTAATATTTTCTACATAATAATTAAAATTAATTAATAGGTGTTGGTAATGACCTTTAAAGCCCTACATGGCATTGGACCAGAATACCTCCGGAACCGCCTTCTACTGCACGAATCCCAGCGGCTGATAAGGTCCCACAGAGTTGGCCTTCTCCGGGTCCCATCGACCAAACAATGTCGTTTGGCGGGCCCCAGGGGAAGAGCCTTCTCTGTGGCGGCCCCAGCCCTCTGGAATCAACTCTCCCCAGAGATTAGAACGGCCCCCACCCTCCTTGTCTTTCGCAAATTACTCAAGACCCACCTTTGTCGCCAGGCATGGGGGAGTTAGGATATTCCTTCCCCTAGGCCATTACAAGTTATGTATGGTATGTTTGTGTGTATGTTTGGTTTTTATAATAAAGGTTTTTAGTTGTTTTATTAAATTGGATTGTTACATGTTGTTTTTTATCATTGTTGTTAGCCGCCCCGAGTCTGCGGAAAGGGGCGGCATACAAATCCAATAAATAATAATAATAATAATAATAATAATAATAATAATAATAATAATAATAATAATAATTTCTGTTCCAAAAATGGGGGGGGGGAATTGCCTCACTCAGTAACTGAAATGTTGGGCAAGTTGAAGACTTGCCTGTATTACTAGAGGGTGACAGTCGATAAATCTTCCGAAGTTTGCACAACAATAGAAAAGTTGCTCATTTGGGTCATCCACATTCCTGAACTCAAAATCTTTGGAGTTGATTTGCTTCTGGCCTCCGACTTACAAGTCAGCACACAGTCTTCTGAGCAGGAAGTTTGCAAGCACTGATCTGTACTGAGTTGCTGAAGCAGTAAAAAAGAGAAAAAAAATAGTTTCAGGAAAGGCCAAAGGCGGTTAAGTGCAAGAAAGGCAAATAAACTTTCAGAGGTGAAGGCGGGGGAAAGTGAGGGGGGGGGAATAAAGGCCATGCAGAGTCTAGCAATGGAAATGAAATGCGTGGAGACACAGAAGACAGCAGGAGGCAGCAGTATTTCAGACCGGCCCATTAAATCTTAGTTGCTTCTCCCTTCATTGGATGGAGTTGCTTAAAACCCAGTTGTTTTTTTGCTTTATTTTGCTGCTGCTTCTTCTTTTTATTTTTGGCCAATTCTGGAAATTGCAAAACAACAAAGGGGGGGACATGATTGAAACATTTAAATATGTTAAAGGGTTAAATAAAGTCCAAGAGGGAAGTGTTTTTAATAGGAAAGTGAACACAAGAACAAGGGGACACAATCTGAAGTTAGTTGGGGGAAAGATCAAAAGCAACATGAGAAAATATTATTTTACTGAAAGAGTAGTAGATGCTTGGAACAAACTTCCAGCAGACGTGGTTGGTAAATCCACAGTCACTGAATTTAAACATGCCTGGGATAAACATAGATCCATCCTAAGATAAAATACAGAAAATAGTATAAGGGCAGACTAGACGGACCATGAGGTCTTTTTCTGCCGTCAGACTTCTATGTTTCTAACAGATACACAAGTTGCGCAAGATGCTCTATTTTGAAATAACATAGTTGGAAGGGATATGGGAGATCTGCTTCTTACTTCCCAGAGGCTGATTAGAGCACACTGGATTGCTCTTCTCTTGGTCCCATCGGCCAAACAGTGCCGACTGGTGGGGCTGAGGGGGGAGGACCTTTTCTGTGGTGGCCCCAACTCTGGAGCCAACTACCCCCGGAGATCCGCACCGCCCCCACCCTCCCAGCCTTCCATAAAGCCTTAAAAACCTGGCTTTGCCGGCAGGCCTGGAGCCATTGAGTTATAGTATTATAATATTATAGCCAAATTGGAGAAAATAGAATCTAGGAATGGGAACCATGAGAACATTTCTAGTCCTAAGATTGACTGAGTCTAAAAGGTGGGAGGATGACCAGAGGAGGTGTGTCATTACAGTAGGCAGACTCAGTTCAATAAGATCACAGATGGGGTTAACCCATTTCTGGATGCTATCTCCACCCACTATGGAGAACTCAGGGTTTTTTAAAATAGCGTTTGCTAACATACGCAGAGACTTAAAAAAAAACCCCTTGATGAAGGGACAGGTGATTCTTGATTATTCCTCTGTGTTGAGCCTTTGGCTTGCAGGCACAGCTTCCTCTCTCCTGCTGTGTGAGCTAGTTTGCCTATATTCATATTTCTACATTTCATCTCAATCAGAAAGCTGATTACCATTGTTGAATTAAGTCATTGACCATAGAATGGAAGGCCTCCCATCTTAGGCTCAGCAAAGATGTCTCATCTGGCATGTTATTTTATTCAATATCACAAACGGTGCTTAACTACTGTTAAAAATTTCCAAGTGTGCAGTGTAGCTTTTTGCATGAATCCACACTGGGATATTGATAGCATAATGATGATGACGCAGTCCCCTTCCCCTGCCACCCCCAGTTTTATTTCCTTTATTATAATTTTATTTCTCTTATTTTATTCTCTTCTCTCATCCATAAAATCACCAGATACTAGGGTCAGAATTGCGAGTAGATGTTGTTTTCTGTTAAAATAGTTATTAATACAGTGATACCTCATCTTACAAACTTAATTTGTTCCGTGACCAGGTTTGTAAGTAGAAAAGTGTAAGATAAAGCAATTTTCCCCATAGGAATCAATGTAAAAGCAAACAATGCATGCAACCCCATCCCCAAAGTCACCCCTTTTGCCTTGCGCCGCTTCGGAAGCGCTGGGATTCCCCTGAGGGTTGCCCTCGCTTGGAAATCCCACCTCCGGACTTCCGTTGCCAGCCGAAGCGCTGGGATTTCCCTGAGGCTCCCCTCGCTGGAAAACCCCACTTCCGGACTTCCATTGCCAACCGAAGCGCTGGAATTCCCCTGAGGCTCCCCTCGCTGGGAAACCCCACCTCCAGACTTCCATTGCCAGCGGAAGTGCCTGTTCTTGCATTGCTGGTATCACTCTGCTAAACAAACAATTCCCTCAACACTGTCAAACTTCTTACTAAGTCTACATTTCTATTTCTACTAGTTTTTCTCATCATTCCTATCACCCATTTCCTATCACCCACTTACGACTGTATGACTAATTTGTTGCTTGTACTCTTAAGATTTTTATTAATATTGATTGTTTCATCATTGCTTATTTGACCCCTATGACAATCATGATTATTGACAAATGTATATTTTCTTTTATGTACATGAGAGCATATGCACCAAGACAAATTCCGTGTGTGTCCAATCACACGTGGCCAATAAAGAATTCTATTCTATTCAAAGAATACAAATCCTTCCATTCCCCACTTTTCTGTCTCAGAGCTGAAGAAGTTTCTTAGATGAGAATTGAAATGTCTTCAAAAGGAAAACAAATAAACAAAAAGTCCGGTTGCCTCCCGAAAAAGCACCTTGGGGACAAACTGAAAGAGCATCTCCATAAAGTGAAGGCGGAAGACCTCTTTGGATCTGATTGGCTGGGAGAAGTTAGCTGAAAAGATTAAAAGAATCTCATAAGAAGACACTGTATTGCTGTAGAGAAAACTATATGAACATGTTAATATACACAAGAGGGAGTAGTAGTTCCAAGCTTCTGGTTACTCATTGAGTACCTCATTGATATTTTTGATATCTGTCCTCAATAGAATAGAATAGAATTTTTATTGGCCAAGTGTGATGGGACACACAAGGAATTTGTCTTGGTGTATATGCTCTCAGCGTACATAAAATAAAATATACTTTTGTCAAGAATCATGTGGTACAACACTTAATGATTGTCTCATAGGGGTCAAATAAGCAATGAGGAAGCAATATTAATAAAAATCTTAGGATATAAGCAACAAGTTACAGTCATACAGTCAACATGGGAGGAAATGGGTGATAGGAATGATGAGAAAAACTAGTAGAATAGAAGTGCAGATTTAGTAGAAAGTCTGACAGTGTTGAGGGAATTATTTGTTTAGTAGAGTGATGGCGTTCGGGAAAAAACTGTTGTCTAATTGTCTTGGTGTGCAGTGCTCTGTAGCGACGTTTTGAGGGTAGGAGTTGAAACAATTTGTGTCCAGGATGCGAGGGGTCAGTAAATATAATAAACAATAATTGTAGCTTCTTGGACCTGAATTCAAATATTTCCAAACTTTTTTCCCCCATTATAGATTGAATAGTCCAGATTCGGGATGCATATTTTCAGTTCTTTCAAGATTTACATTTTATAAAGTACCTAGAATCCCGAAACAATTTCCCCATAAGAACCAATCTTTTTTTTGATGTACACATAATTGCATTTGAATTGGATTAAAGACTCAAGAGATATTGTTAGACAGAAAAGGGTTGGGGGCAGGTTAATGCACTGTTAAAGCTCTTTGTATGAACTTTAAGCAGATGTTTATCTTATCCACTACAAATCCTTGCAACGAGGAAAAAAAAGTAGTTTTACGAATCATTTGGGATGCGGAAATTAATGTCTTAAGTAAAACTTTCATTAGAGTAAAATCCTTTTTTTAGATTAAGGGAAACTCTGGGTTTGCATTTACTATATTAAGAGAAAAAGCCTATAGAAGCTATTGAAAAGAAATCTTTGTTATTAATAATCCCTAGGTTCAATATTATGGCTCTGGTCTTCTATTCTTTGCCAAGTCCATGTGATAAAGCTGACCGCTATAGGGCTTGTGGTTTCGCTACTTAAATGTTTACTAAAATCTGTGGTTCCGCTATTTTATCGTAGCTATTGATGGATGGAAACAATCTCTTGAAAAGCATTCACTTTAATGCAGGCAAAGCTCTCTCGCATAGAGCATTATAAAGATAGCAAGGCTCATGTCAATGGTCCTCGCGCAAGAAGATTAATTCTTTGAGGTTATCAAAAGAACTCATCTTTTGATCCATTATCCAAATGCGCTCGGCGATACTGCGGTCCGCAATAGGGTTTTATTAAAGAAAGAATCCTGGCTTAGCCTATTGTGCTCTGCGTAAAATTCGGTAATTCCTTTATTTGACCTGAATTTCGAGATATATCGTGTCCATGATCTAGGAACATGGGATTTTAATCCTTAGCATTATAAAAAAGACCTTAATCACACACACATCTATTATTTCTGAGCTAGGAGACTACATCAGAACATAAACCAGTATGTAATCTAGTGATTATAGAAAGCAAATCCTACTCATTCGACTTTGGAAATCTGATTAGAATCCCCTTGTTTTGGTCTATCCCCCTGTTCTATCTACTACTAAATCTGTATGCTGCACATGAAAATAGCCCACTGGGGACTTTGAGTGTTGCATTGATATCACCCAGTTTAAGAAAAACAGCGTTCGTGTGTTGATTTTGTGATAAGACACTCAGTCCTGTGTGCCTGGATTCTCCAGGTAGTGAAAAGGAGGAATTGATGGAATATACCAGTGATGGCGAACCTATGGCACAGACCACGAAAAGATACAGTGGTATTGACAAATGTGACATGTGATTTGTCCTTAGATTTACTATCATTGCAGCAGCCCCCATGGTCACATGATCAAAGCTCAACAAGCATGCATTTATGAAGATCGTAGTGTTTTCTGGTTTCATGCGTTCACCATTTGGATGGGTGTCAACAGACTCAAACTCAACCCAGATAAGACGGAGTGGCTGTGGGTTCTGCCTCCCAGGGACAATTCCATCTGTCTGTCCATAACCCTGGGGGGGGAAAAATTATTAACCCCCTCAGAGAGGGTCGGCAACTTGGGCGTCCTCCTTGATCCACAGCTCACATTAGAGAAACATCTTTCAGCTGTGGCGAGGGGGACGTTTGCCCAGGTTCGCCTGGTGCACCAGTTGCGGCCCGATCTGGACCGGGACTCACTGCTCACAGTCACTCATGCCCTCATCACCTCGAGGTTCGACTACTGTAATGCTCTCTACATGGGGCTACCTTTGAAGAATGTTCGGAAACTTCAGATCGTGCAGAATGCAGCTGCGAGAGCAATCATGGGCTTCCCAAGGTATGCCCATGTTACACCAACACTCCGCAGTCTGCATTGGTTGCCGATCAATTTCCAGTTACAATTCAAAGTGTTGGTCTTGACCTATAAAGCCCTTCATGGCATCGGGCCAGAATATCTCCGGGACCGTCTTGTGCCGCATGAATCCCAGCGACCGATTAGGTCCCACAGAGTTGGTCTTCTCCAGGTCCCGTCAACTAAACAATGCTGTTTGACGGGACCCAGGGGAAGAGCTTTCTCTGTGGCGGCCCTGACCCTCTGGAACCAGCTCCCCCCAGAGATTAGAACTGCCCCCACCCTCCTCGCCTTTCATAAACTCCTTAAAACCCACCTTTGCCGTCAGGCATGGGGGAATTGAAACATCTCCCCCGGGCCTATACAGTTTATGTATGGTATGTTTGTGTGTATGTTTGCTTTTAATAATGGGGTTTTTAGTGTTTCTCTTAAATTATTAGATTTGTTATATATTGTTTATTATTGCTGTGAGCCGCCCCGAGTCTACGGAGAGGGTCGGCATACAAATCTAATAAATAAATAAAATCTTTGGCAAGCTGGAGAAAAGGGAAAAGCTGGACTTGCTTAACATCTACATAATTCTCTTAAAACTTATAATTTTTCACTTAACAACTGTGGCAAAACAAAAGTAAAAGCTGACGTGACTTGTATTATATGGGCCTCGCTAAGGAATTGATATTCTGATCCCAGTTATGGTAGTACGTCAATGAATACCTACGAGACTGCCAGAATATCTCCGGGACCGCCTTCTGCCGCACAAATCCCAGCGACCGATTAGGTCCCACAGAGTTGGCCTTCTCCGGGTCCCGTTGACTAAACAATGTTGTCTGGCAGGATGCAGGGGAAGAGCCTTCTCTGTGGCGGCCCCGGCCCTCTGGAATCATCTCCCCCCAGAGATTCGAACTGCTCCTAACCTCCTCGCCTTCCGCAAAATGCTAAAGACTCATCTCTGCAGCCAGGCGTGGGGGGATTATCCTCCCCCCCTTTTCTCTGACCTCTATATTGATCAGCTGGACCGTGTGTGTATGACTGTGTAGTTAATGGGTTTTTTTATACATGTATTTTAATTCAGTTTAAATTTTAACATTAGATTTGTATTTTATTGTATTACTGCCTTGTTGTGAGCCGCCCGGAGTCTTCGGAGAGGGGCAGAATACAAATCTATTAAATTCAATTCAGTTCAATAACTGTAGCTTGATTAGGATATTGTTTCCTTCTTGTTAGTTCATGGATTAAGGTGTTGTTTACTATTTGATTCCTTCTCTGGTGTTAATCCTTGCTTCTCTGGGTGTTGATTGCTGGCAAAGAGATTTCTGGTCTCCATGTTTCTTTTTTCTTCCACAAAAATTAACTTGATAATGAGTCGAACAGCTGGAGTTTGCATTTCTGGCTTGTCACTTTATTTTTATTTGTATACACGCCTGTTCTATTTTTAAAGCATGGCTCTTTGTTAAATATATCAGAGGTGTATGACTATTATGCCCACAAATTCAAAGCTTATAACAACTACAGTGGTACCTCTACTTAAGAACGCCTCTACTTACAAACTTTTCTAGATAAGAACCAGGTGTTCAAGATTTTTTTGCCTCTTCTTAAGAACCATTTTTTATTTAAGAACCCGAGCCCGGAAAAAAATTCCCAGGAAATTCCCCCTTTAATCCCGGCCATCTCAGGCTTTTCTGGGCTGCCAGAGGAGCCTCTTGGTGGCACTTAAGGAGGCTTTGGCAGTCTGGAGTGAACAAAGTGTTTTCCTTTCTCTGGGCGCTTGGAGAGGGAATAAACCTCTGCCAGGGCCCATTGAAAAGAAATGCTCCCTTCACTCTGGGCAGCGACTGTCCTCCTCCTCTTCTTCCTTCTCCTCTTCCCATCCAAATTCCAAGCTTTTATTTCTTTCCTAATAGGTTTGCCCCACATTATGTGCTTTTACATTGATTCCTATGGGAAAAATTGCTTCTACTTCCAAACTTTTCTACTTAAGAACCTGGTCACGGAATGAATTAAGTTCTTAAGTAGAGGTACCACTGTAGTTGATAAAACTTTATCCCAGGATTTTTACTTGCATATTTTTTTATTTTTTAAAAATAGAATTTATTAATTTTTCAGTCTTTTTAGCTGCATATTTTTAGGCCACTCCATTTCGCCCATTTTGTAGAATGCTTGTAAAAAATATGTGCATAAAAGCACGTAATACTTTAAAACTTGTATGATCATTCCAAGCTAAATATATACGGCAGAGTGTAACATTAAAGGAAGAGATTAGCTATATGTGGATGCCCATTGGTACAAAATGCACTTCTGAGGCTGCCTTCCTTAAATAGAATTCTGGGTTTTAGATAAGCGTAAGGAAGAATTTTGAGAATGAAGGTACTTATATGTGTCCAGGAATAATGTTGCTGGATCCAATCTTGGTCAGTTACCCAGGATCAAAGTTTTTGTCTTTGAGCATAAAGTTTTTAGAATTCAAGACTCGCTTACCCAATATTTGTATATTGGATTTGTATGCCGCCCTGAGTCTGCGGAGAGGGGCGGCCTACAAATCCAATAGATTAAATAAATAAATAAATAAATAAATAAATAAATATAAATAAACAAATAAATATAAATAAATAAATAAATAAATATATGTGTGTGTGTATATATATATATATATATATATATATATATATATATATACAGTGATCTCTCGATTAGCGCGGGGGTTACGTTCCAAGACCTCCCGCGCTAACCGATTTCCGCGTTATACTGGATGCGGAAGTAAAAAACCTTCTGCGCATGTGCGCCATTTTTTTTCATGGCCGCACATGCGCAGATGGTGGAGTTTGCGTGTGGGCGGCGGGGAAGACCAAGGGAAGATTCCTTCAGCCGCCCAACAGCTGATCTGCTCCGCAGCGCGGAAGCAGCGAGGAGCCGAAGATGGGGTAAAGGCAAAGGGGAAACCCCATCTTCGGCTCCTCGCTGCTGCCGCGCTGCGGAGCGGATCAGGTGTTGGGCGGCTGAAGGAACCTCCCCTTGGTCTTCCCGCTTGCCGCTTGCCAGTCCACACACGCCCCCCTGGATGAGCCGGCCACAGGGGCGAGGGGTGGGGATGAAGGGGCAGGAGCAGCCAGGGAAGAAAATTTCAATGAATGACAATTTTGTTTAAATCACAAATGCGATTAACGTGAGCACAATATTCATATCCAAATAAACCTCCAACCAAAACATAAAGAGAAGGTAGTATTTGGATGGTACCTGATTAGAGTAATCCTCAAGTTCCTTTCGGCCGAGCAGCCAGGGAAGTCGAGCCAGGCGTGGCGGCGGCCTGCGCCGATGTTCCCCGCTGCGACGGAAGGCAGTCGCTTGGCTAGGGAGGCTCGGCCGAAAGCGGCTGGAGCGGCAGAGCCGAGCACGCCTTCCGCCCGGGAAGTCCTGCCCCTTCATCCCCACCCCTCGCCCCTGTGGTCGGCGGGAATGAAAGGGCAGGACTCCCTGGGTGGAAGGCGTGCTCGGCTCTGCCGCTCCAGCCCCTTTCGGCCGAGCAGCCAGGGAAGTCGAGCCAGGCGTGGCGGCGGCCTGCGCCGATGTTCCCCGCTGCGACGGAAGGCAGTCGCTTGGCCGGGGAGGCTCGGCCGAAAGCGGCTGGAGCGGCAGAGCCGAGCACGCCTTCCACCCAGCGATTGTTCCGCTGCCGCCAGCATGGCCTGGCTGGCAGCGGAAAATGTAACGGAGCCCACGGGGGATTCGCCTTCCTCCCACCCGCAGCCGAGACTGATTGTGGGCTCCTTCGCAACCTCGGAGAGCTTCCGGGGCATGAAAGCTCACGAAAACCAGGAAGCTCTCCGAGGTTGCGAAGGAGCCCACGATCAGTCGGCTGCCGGCGGGAGGAAAGCGAATGCCACGGGGCTGGGCTCGGCTCCCCCCTCGGCTCCCCCCCTTACCAGCCCCGCCGCGGAAGGCTCCATTCTGTTCCCTGCCGGCCCGATTGAGCGGCCGGCGGTCTCCATTCAGGGAACAGAATAAAAAAAAAATTTTAAAAAAAAAAAATTTTTTTTTTTTAAAATTTTTTTTTAAAATAATATTTTAATATTTTATTTTTTAAATAATATTTTTTGAAAAACCGCGTTGCAGCGTTTCGCGCTAATCGAGAACGCGCAAGTCGAGGGACCACTGTATATATATATATATACACGCACACATACATACATACATACATACATACATACATATATATATTGTTTTCGTAGATTTTCACGGGTACAGGTATGACGGTCTTGGTATATTCGGGTTTCTTCCCGTGTAGGATTTGGCAATTTCTGGCGACGTTTCGACGAGGTCTCACTTGTCATCTTCAGGCTGGTGTTTCTGTCCTTGTTCTCAGGCGAACACTGGGAGACCTGAGCTGCATTCCTTCTATAAATACTGGTGACTGGGTGTGGTTTGATGGCTCAGCAATTGCCTGCTATGTAGAAACTTCCTGGTGAGTCAGTGGGGTAACAATTGGGGTCGTTGATGTAGCTGAGGTATGCTGATTAGTTAATGGTTGTAGATTAGGCGTGATATCCTGAGTAGTTGGAACTTGCAGGCTACTTGATTGTTTTACAATGTGTGTTCTGAGTCTGGTTTCTATGGCTGGGATACGTTTGAGGGCTGATTTCCAGATGTCTGGTAAGCGAGAGGTATCATCCCGCTTGTTCATATTTTGGGGATGTTTTTCTATCTCGATGGCTTCCATCATTATTCTTTTGCTGTAGTGTTCTGTTTTGGAAATTAATTTGGTACTGTCGAAATCAATTTCATGTCCTGTAGTTTTGAAGTGTTGGAAAAGGGAGGAGGTTTTTTCTTTTTTCTTTAATGCATTCTTATGTTCTGCAACACGTGCATTTACTCTCCTGTTCGTTTGTCCAATATATGTGGCTGGGCAGATTTTACACGGAATTGATTTACAGTGAACCCTCGAGTTTCGCGTCCTCAAGGATCGCGAAAGGGCTATTTCGCGAGTTTTCAACCCGGAAGTAAACTCCACCATCTACGCATGCGTGCCCTTCCACGCATGCGTAGATGGTGGAGTTTCCCCGCCGGGCAGAGGCTTCCCTGGGTCTTCCCCCTCTTGCCCCCGTAAGACCCCAGCGGCGGCGCGAGCAACGGCGTGGGCGGGCGGGCGGCACGCGCGGGGACACCCCAGCTCGGCTCCCCAGCTGGGAAGCGGCCCCAGCAACAGCGTGGGCGGGCGGGCGGTGCCCGCGCGCTTGGGGACATCGCAGCTCGCTCCCCAGCTGGGGAGCCGAGCTAGGGAGTCCGGACCGCGCGCGTGTTGCTGGGGAAAGCGCGCGCGCTTGGGGAATCCCTAGCTCCGCTTCCCAGCTGGGGAGCGGAGCTAGGGATTCCCCAAGCGCGCGCGCTTTCCCCAGCAACGCGCGCGCGGTCCGGACTCCCTAGCTCGGCTCCCCAGCTGGGAAGCGGCCCCAGCAACAGCGTGGGCGGGCGGGCGGTGCCCGCGCGCTTGGGGACATCGCAGCTCGCTCCCCAGCTGGGGAGCCGAGCTAGGGAGTCCGGACCGCGCGCGCGTTGCTGGGGAAAGCGCGCGCGCTTGGGGAATCCCTAGCTCGGCTCCCCAGCTGGGGAGCGGAGCTAGGGATTCCCCAAGCGCGCGCGCTTTCCCCAGCAACGCGCGCGCGGTCCGGACTCCCTAGCTCGGCTCCCCAGCTGGGGAGCGGAGCTAGGGATTCCCCAAGCGTGCGAGCTTTCCCCAGCAACGCGCGGGCGGTCGGGACTCCCTAGCTCGGCTCCCCAGCTGGGAAGCGGCCCCAGCAACAGCGTGAGCAATGGGGTGGGCGGGCGCGAGCAACGGGGTGGGCGGGCGAAGGGCGGGCGGCAGTGGAAGCAAAAACACCATCTGCGCAAGCGCAGATGGTGTTTTTACTTCCGCACCGCTACTTCGCTAAAAATCGATCATCGCGTGGGGTCCTGGAACGGAACCCTCGCGATGATCGAGGGTTCACTGTATATGTTTCTTGGGCTGGATCTGATGGGAGTGGGAGCCTTGAGTGGGGAATATATTCCTCTAATGAAGTCTTGGCTGTTTAAATGAAGATACATTTGCTGTGGTTTAGGAAAGCTGATTCTAAAACAAGTTTTGTATTTCCTGTTACAGAAATTGATAAGTTCCAGAAAGGAGAAAGCAAAGAAGAAGAAAAGTTCATCGATGTAGTGATTAATAAAAATATGAAACTGGGACAAAAAGTATTAATTCCAGTAAAGCAATTTCCTAAGGTGAGTTGAACGCATAGACAAACTGATTTGCTGTTTTTCAGGTCATTGTATTTGATACAACTGTAGATTGTTTTATTTATTGTTTTATTTTATTTTTTAAAAAATATATTACCTAGGAATATTCATTCATTAGTAAAATCAAATAATAATTGATAATTATTGATAATTATAGACTATGGAGAGGGGCGGCATACAAATCTAATAAATAATAATAATAATAATACAGTGTTCCCTCAATTTCCGCAGGGGATGCGTTCCAAGACTGCCCGCGAAAATTGAATTTCCGCGAAGTAGAGATGCAGAAGTAAATGCACTATTTTTGGCTATGAACAGTATCACAAGCCTTCCCTTAACACTTTAAACCCCTAAATTGCAATTTCCCATTCCCTTAGCAACCATTTACTCACCATGGTTATTTATTAAAGTTTATTTTTAAAAATATTTATTAAAGGTGGATGAAAGTTTGGCGATGACATATGACGTCATCGGGCGGGAAAAACCATGGTATAGGGGGGAAAAACACGAAGTATTTTTTAATTAATATTTTTGAAAAACCGTGGTATAGACTTTTCGCGAAGTTCGAACCCGCGAAAATCGAGGGAACACTGTAATAATAATAATAATAATAATAATAATAATAATAATAATAATAATTAGAACTACGTAGTTATAAAATGTTCATGTTAGAAACCAATGCAAATAAACACTTTTTTTGATTGCAAAAAACATTATTGAAAAAGCTCTATAGCAGCATAAGAAGGGTGAAATTCTGAACAGTTTTTTGAATCTTTGTATTTTGTGAAACCGTCTTTTTTTTAGATCATTGTTTACTACTTTACGCAAAGATGATAGTTAAAACAACAAATATATCTGAATGAATAACTTCTATCCCTGAAAGTCCTAATGCTTGATTTGGATCAATTAATGTCGTTAAAAATCATTAAAATAGTTGAAAAAAATGTCATTCCAAAGGCGGCTAAGATTCCGTTTTGGTTTTTGGCATTATCTTTTGTAAGAGAAATGTAATTTTAATGAGCCCAGAAACCTATTTAGGTTTGTCATTTATTTATTCAATTCCTGTAGCTGTTCATCTCAGTCAAGGATTTTCAATTTAAAAAACCCTTAACAATCAAATTACAAGCGGTCCTGAACTTAGAACAGTTCATTTAGTCACCGTTCGAAGTTAATAATGGCACTGAGAAAAAAGACTTACGATTATTTTTCACATTAATGACCGTTGCAACATCCCCATGGTCACATGATTACATTCAGATGCTTGGCTAAGTGGTTCATATTTATGATAGTTGCAGTAGCCCAGGTTTTTGAAGTTGTTTTGTATTTTTTTCACCAACTTTACATCCATGCATATACCACAGTATCAACATGTTACACAAACATTTTCTCAATATATTATAAACAGATATCCTAAATTTGAACCTTTTATAATTTGATCTCCCGTCTGTTTTCCTTCTATATTCCGTGTTACTCCTCTCTATCTCCCTCTTCCCTCTGCCTTCTTTCTCCCTCTCTCTCTCTTACCTACTTCCCTCCTCCTTCCCTCCCCTTCTTTCCTACTTCCCTTTCCTCCTTCTTATCCTTCAATGAGTTCTTCTAATTTTAATCTGTTATGTAATTAACAGACGAGCTTTCCAGAACCCTAAATTTATTCCAACAGTGGTGCTATTCTTAAACTGACATCTTCTCTTTCTCTATAATTACCGTATATACTCGAGTATAAGCCGAGTTTTTTAGCCCCAAAAATGGGCTGAAAAACACAGCCTCGGCTTATACTCGGGTCATTGACAAAGTCACGAGGGCGACAAAGTCACGAGGGCGACATTGCTTGAGCCAGAGCGAGGAGGCACCAGCTTTTGTCCCCTGTCGCACGCCGTAGTTCCTCTCCCTAGCTCAAGCAAAGAAGGCAGCCATTTGCAATGGTGAGTCGGATTAAAAAGGCCCCCTGCTGTCAGATTCTCCTCCCCCTTCTTTGAAAGGATTTAAACTGTTTAAAAAATGGTATTTTGTGGTAGTTGCTGTCCTTGCTTGGATAGGATCTAATAATGTGTTAAGAGGCAGAGCTAGACAGGAATTCTTTTTCTATCTGTCTATCTTTCTATCTATCTATTTTTCTATCTATCTATTTTTCTATCTATCTATCTATCTATCTATCTATCTATCTATCTATCTGTATCTATTTCTATCTATCTATCTATCTATCTATCTATCTATCTATCTATCTATCTATCTATCTATCTATCTATCTATCTATTTGGTTTTCTATGCTGATAACCTCACAGCAGCTAATGCTGAAGCTCTTCTTTGGATACACTTATTTGTTTGTTTGTTTATTTATTTAATTGGATTTGTATGCAATCCCTCTCCAAGGACTCAGGGTGGCTCACAGCATATATAAAAACAGAACAATAATGTAAATCCAATTAATGATGAGAAGGAATCCAGTTTTGAAGGATTTTAACTCTTAGGTTTTAGCTTTGTTCCTGATCGAGCTACTTTTTTTACTTTTTAATTTATTGTTAATATTGTTAATTTGTTTACCCTCTTTTAAATTTACAGAGCTAGTTTACTGGTTTTCTTTAAAATAAATATTCTAAAACATGTCTCAATTAATGTAATTTTATTGTTTTCCATTTTTATAAGTTACCAGTAGCCACTGCATTTTCTAACCTCGGCTTATACTCGGGTCAATACGTTTTCCCAGTTTTTGTGGCAAAAATAGGTGCCTCGGCTTATACTCGGGTCGGCTTATACTCGAGTATATACGGTAAATATATAATACATTCTTTTAGGTATGACTGCTATTTAATGCTGCCTCTTTCCTCCTATTTTTGTCACCTGGGTCTGCCACCTTTAGTTTTAAATTTTCTTTCAAACTATTCACCATTGCTTACCTTCCAAATTTCCACATTCTCTTGTACCTCTTAACTTTAGGCCTTACTCCAACAATTGCCTACTTCACTGTTGATCATAGGAGAAGGGCGGCCTAGAAATCAAATAAATACATAAATAAATAAATATTTTTGGGGAGCTTGGCAAGTAGCTCAACTTTACAAGTGGCTGAAACATCCTGTGGTCATGTTGCTGTAATTTATTATGCTTTTTGCTGGATTACGGTGTTTTCAGATGGTTTCTGGCCAAATAAAAAAAGGTTCACAGGAATACATGGATTCTCTTAATGACCATTGCAAAAAAAAAAAAAGTCATAACATTGGATCTGGTCATGCGTGGACCCTAACTTACAACTTTTGTAACTTAATGACAAAACTGAGTTGCATTACGGTTATGAATCAAGGGCTTTCTGTAGAAGAAATCCTTCAGAACATTGTGATCAGCAGAGAATGCTCGATTCTGCACATCCCTTGGCTAGAAAATAAATTAAACGATGATTTGAATTAAGAATGTAGACAGCTATTTAATCCTGATGGTTATATATGCAGTAGTATGGCTTTTGACACTTGTGACAGATGCTTCCAGCCATACCTCAGTATGCCCTTAATTACATTTCTGTTCCAGTTTAAATTTAACGAAACAGCTGAGGGTGGCTGATCCATTTGTGTGCGTTCGCAGGCACACCTTTTTATAAAAGGAAGAACTTGAGGTTTATTAGAATTGATCGCCTTATAGCAGTGGTGGAGAACCTTTTTTGGTTCACGCCCACATCCATTCCCTCCCCCCCTGCACATTTATTTATTTATTTATTTATTTATTAGATTTGTATGCCGCCCTTCTCCGTAGACTCGGGGCGGCTAACAACAATAATGAACAGCATATAACAAATCTAATGTTTAAAAGAATTAAAAACCCTTATTTAAAAACCAAACATACACACAAACATACCATGCATAAATTGTATAGGCCTAGGGGGAAAGGAATATCTCAATTCCCCCATGCCTGGCGACAGAGGTGGGTTTTAAGGAGCTTACGAAAGGCAAGGAGGGTGGGGGCAATTCTGATCTCTGGGGGGAGCTGATTCCAGAGGGTCAGGGCCACCACAGAGAAGGCTCTTCCCCTGGATCCCACCAAACGACATTGTTTAGTCGATGGGACCCGGAGAAGGCCACCTCTGTGGGACCTAACTGGTCGCTGGGATTCGTGCGGCAGAAGGCGGTCTTGGGGGGATTCTGGTCCGATGCCATGTAGGGCTTTATAGGTCATAACCAACACTTTGAATTGTGACTGGACAGGGTAACACCTCATGTGCCTTCCGATTTGGCTCCGTGTGCAACCTGTAGCACATGTCACATAGGTTTGTCCCATAGGTTTGTCTTTGATTGGATTGGATTGGATTGGATTTGTATGCCGCCCCTCTCCGTAGACTCGGGGCGGCTAAGAACAGTAGTAAACAGCATATGACAATCCAATATAAACAGTTAAAAGCCCCTATTTTAAAACCAACATACACACAAACATACCATGCATAAATTGTATAGGCCTAGGGGGAAAGGAATATCTCAATTCCCCCATGCCTGACGACAGAGGTGGGTTTTAAGGAGCTTATGAAAGGCAAGGAGGGTGGGGGCAACTCTGATATCTGGGGGGAGTTGGTTCCAGAGGGTCAGGGCCACCACAGAGAAGGCTCTTCCCCTGGGTCCCATCAAACGACATTGTTTTGTTGACGGGACCCGGAGAAGGTCAACTCTGTGGGACCTAACTGGTCCCTGGGATTCGTGCAGCAGAAGGCGGTCCCTGAGATATTCTGGTCCGGTGCCATGAAGGGCTTTATAGGTCATAACCAACAATTTGAATTGTGATTGGAAATTGATCGGCAACCAATGCAGACTGCGGAGTGTTCGTGTGACATGGGCATATTTGGGAAAGCCCATGATTGCTCTCGCAGCTGCATTCTGCACGATCTGGAGTTTCCGAACACTTTTCAAAGGTAGCCCCATGTAGAGAGCATTGCAGTAGTCAAACCTTGAGGTGATGAGGGCATGAGTGACTGTGAGCAGTGACTCCCGGTCCAAATAGGGCCACAACTGGTGCACCAGGCGAACCTGGGCAAACGCCCCCCTCGCCACAGCTGAAAGATGTTTCTCTAATGTGAGCTGTGGATTGAGGAGGACGCCCAAGTTGCGGACCCTCTCTGAGGGGGTCAGTAGTTCCCCCCCAGGGTAATGGACGGACAGATGGAATTGTCCTTGGGAGGCAGAACCCACAGCCACTCCGTCTTATCAGGATTGAGTTTGAGTCTGTTGACACCCATCCAGACCCCAACAGCCTCCAGACACCGGCACATAGCCTTATAGCAATAAAAATCCAATGCAATTCAGAATAGAGTTGGAAGGGACCTTGGGAGGCTTTCTAGCCCAACCCCGTGCTCAAATTGCCGATGATTACAGCTTATTTTACTAATAGCAAAGGGAAAACTGGTTCAGTCACAACAGTGAATTATAACCTGATACACTAGCCACGATGCTTCTGTTCTTTGGGAGGACTCAAAGGAGCTGTGTCTGTTGCTATGTAATTTCAAAATCGGAGGGGGGGGGATGACTTTCTAAATTGCTTGCATCAAGTAACAAAACTAAGAGTTTAATATTTCCTAATTGATGCTTTGGGTCGGCCTGCCATGTTCAGCCTCCAGATTTATATCTTAAAGTAGCTGCTTGACATTGTGGAATAGATTTCTTGCATGGTTTACTGTAAATGAATAATTCCTCGTTTTACAAATGCACCAAAGATTTATTTATCCTGCTTTGCCTTAATAAGCGCACCTAGCCGAATATTTCAGGCCGTTCGGTTGCTGCAAAAAGAAGACTCGTAATCATTAAATCGTGACAGGGCTTGGATTGTATTGACCAGTGTTCCATTAAACTGAAAACTAGATCTTTATGTATGTTAACTACGGAGCACATTTCAAGCAATGATCGTTTCTAATAAAGCGAGGGAATTGTTGACAAGGCATTAAGGATGTCTGGAGGGGTTGTTTTTTTTAATATTCTAACTAAATGAGTCTATAGAATCTATAGAATAAAGTTTAATAACAGTGCCCCTACTCCCTTCCCAATAACCGTCACAGCTTCCTCAAAGATTAAAAGTTTGCAAATGCTGCTGAATTTTTGCTGTTAACCCCTATAAAGATTAGATTACATTAGAATAGATTTATTGGATTTATATGCCGCCCCTCTCCGTAGACTCGGGGCGGCTCACAACAATGGTAAACAAAACATAGTAACAAATCTAATATTTCGCAATCTAAATTACCGTTTTAAGTTAAAAAATCCAAAAGAGCCCCAATATATAAAAAACAAGCACACAATCGAATCATACACAAAAACTACATGGGCAAGGGGGAGATGTTTCAATTCCCCCATGCCTGACGGCAGAGGTGGGTTTTAAGGAGTTTCCGAAAGGCAAGGAGGGTGGGGGCAATCCTAATCTCTGGAGGGAAGTTGGTTCCAGAGGGTCGGAGCCACCACAGAGAAGGCTCTTCTCCTGGGTCCCGCCAAACGACATTGTTTAGTCGACGGTACCCGGAGAAGGCCAACTCTGTGGGACCTAACCGGTTGCTGGGATTGGTGCGGCAGAAGGGGGTCCCGGATATATTCTGGCCCGATGCCATGAAGGGTTTTATAAATTGTCCAAATCTCACAGAGAAGCCATATTACCGTATATACTCGAGTATAAGCTGACCCGAGTATAAGCCGAGGCACCAGTTTTTGCTGCAAAAACTGGGAAAGTTTATTGACCCGAGTATAAGCCGAGGTTAAAAAATGCAGTGGCTACTGGTAACTTATGAAAATGGAAACCAATAAAATTACATTAATTGAGACATCAGTAGATTAAATGTTTTAGAATATTTATTTTAAAGAATACCAGTAAACTAGCTCTGTAAATTTAAAAGAGGGTCAACGAAAGCAATCTGGTAATAACAATAAATTAAAAAGTAAAAAAAGTCTCTTTTCCCAACTTCTGATGGGCCCATGTTTTGCCCTCCCCAGGTTCCAAAGACTTCCCTGGAGCCAGGAGGGTAAAAATATCCTTCCCCATCCTCCCAGAGGTTCTCTGGAAGCCAAAAATGCCCTCCCGGAGCCTCTGCTGGCCCACACACATGCACGTTGGAGCTGAGCTAGGGCAACAGCTTGCGTGCCAGCAGATATGGCTTCATGTGCCACTTGTATCACCCGTGCCATAGGTTCGCCATTACTGATTTAAATTATAACATTTCTTTAAGCCTTTGGGGATTCTCTTTTGACAATATCTTGGTCCCTTAGAGTTCTGCGGACCACAGGTTGAAAACCCACCGCCTATATTAAGAGGCAGCCTTTGTGGAATTGACCTCCTCCAGTTTGGTTGGGCTTTTTCTCCCATAATTTCCGATCACAATTCAAAGTGTTGGTTATGACCTATAAAGCCCTTCATGGCATCGTACCAGAATATCTCCAGGACCATCTTCTGCCGCACGAATCCCAGCGACCAGTTAGGTCCCACAGAGTTGGCCTTCTCTGGGTCCCGTCGATTAAACAATGTCATTTGGTGGGACCCAGGGGAAGAGCCTTCTCTGTGGCTGCCCCGACCCTCTGGAACCAACTCCCCCCAGATATCAGAGTTTCCCCCACCCTCCTTGCCTTTCGTAAGCTCCTTAAAACCCACCTCTGTCGTCAGGCATGGGGGAATTGAGACTTTCCCTTCCCCCTAGCCTTATAAAATTTATGCATGGTATATCTGTATGTATGATTGGTTTCTTAAATTGGAGTTTTTTAAAATTACTTTTAATATTAGATTTGTTTATATTGTCTTTTTATTGTTGTTAGCCGCCCCGAGTCTGCGGAGAGGGGCGGCATACAAATCTAATAAATAAATAGATAGATAGATAGATAGATAGATAGATAGACAGACAGACAGACAGACAGACAGACAGACAGACAGACAGACAGACAGGTCTTTGGCACTAAATTCCCAACCAACCCAGATTGGGGGAGGCTACACATAAAGTATGAGAGGATTCAGAGTTTAAATCATTGATGAATGCACTGGTGTAAAAGGAGACTGCACTACCCCATCCCGCTCCCGAATTCAATAACAATGAAAATGGTGCCACACCAATCATTATAAACTTATCTTTTTATTGATTCCAATAACATAACTTTCCATTCATTTACTGGTTTTTCATGTAACATTTTCATGATTTTTACATGAAAATTGACAAGGTCTAACCTCAAATTAAACAACAAGGCTCCATCTTTATGGGATTTTGGGCTTTTCTCTTGTGGACTGCAGTAGGATCATCTCTGGGGAGATTCCAGCAGTAACCAGCAAACAGGGTTGGACTCCATTTCCCTTGGTATCTTTTCTTGTGCCTGCAAGGACATGGGGTGAGGTATCATCAATATGCCGATGATACCCAGCTTTACATCTCCACCCCATGCCCAGTCAACGAAGCGGTGGAAGTGATGTGCCGGTGCCTGGAGGCTGTTGGGGCCTGGATGGGTGTCAACAGACTCAAACTCAACCCGGATAAGACGGAGTGGCTGTGGGTTCTGCCTCCCAAGGACAATCCCATCTGTCCGTCCATCACCCTGGGGGGGGAATCATTGCCCCCCTCAGAGAGGGTCCGCAACTTGGGCGTCCTCGATCCACAGCTCACATTAGAAAACCATCTCTCAGCTGTGGCGAGGGGGGCGTTTGCCCAGGTTCGCCTGGTGCACCAGTTGCGGCCCTATCTGGACCGGGACTCATTGCTCACAGTCACTCATGCCCTCATCACCTCGAGGTTCGACTACTGTAATGCTCTCTACATGGGGCTACCTTTGAAAAGTGTTCGGAAACTTCAGATCGTGCAGAATGCAGCTGCGAGAGCAGTCATGGGCTTACCTAGGCATGCCCATGTTTCACCATCACTCTGCAGTCTGCATTGGCTGCCAATCAGTTTTCGGTCACAATTCAAAGTGTTGGTTATGACCTTTAAAGCCCTTCATGGCATCGGACCAGAATATCTCCGAGACCGCCTCCTGCCGCACGAATCCCAGCGACCGATTAGGTCCCACAGAGTGGGCCTTCTCCAGGTCCCGTCAACTAAACAATGTTGGTTGGCGGGCCCCAGGGGAAGAGCCTTCTCTGTGGCGGCACCGGCCCTCTGGAACCAACTCCCCCCGGAGATTAGAACTGCCCCTACTCTTCCTGCCTTCCGTAAACTCCTTAAAACCCACCTTTGCCGTCAGGCATGGGGGAACTGAAACATCTCCCCCTGGGCATGTTTAATTTATATATGGCATGCTTGTGTGTACGTCTGTTAGTATATGGGGTCTTTTTTAAATCTTTAAATATTTTAAATCTGTCAGATTATTTATGATTTGTTTCCACGTGTTGTGAGCCGCCCCGAGTCTTCGGAGAGGGGCGGCATACAAATCTAAGTAATTAATTAATAAATAAATAAATAAATAAATAAATAAATGTCCTGGTGGAATCTCTCCCCATGCTCATCACTCACTGCCCTACAATTCAAAGGGAAATAGTATAAATGTAAGTGTAAGAAGTGAATTTTCATTGGCATGTTTTACACCAAGTGTTTCATTGGACCTGAGCAAATTTCCCATGTGTTTTTCATAGTCATCTGCCTTGCTGTTCCCAAAGTGAAGATAAATTTATATACTTCCACGTGGTACCATTTTCATTGTTCTTCTGTACTTTGTCGAGTCACTAGACACCTCTCTCCCTTGTAGGCAAATATACCCGCTGCCTGTGTATAAATCTTTATTGTGAAATATAATAATAATAATAATAATATAATAATAATAATAATAATAATAATAATAATAATAATAATAATATATTAGATTTGTATGTCGCTCCTTTCTGAAGACTCGGGGCGGCTCACAACAGTGATAAAAACAGTATAACAATGGGACAAATCTAATAATAAAAATATATAAAACCCCCAATAATTAAAAACCATACAGCACATACACACCAAACATGAACTATAAAAAGCCTGGGAGATATGTCTTTGTTCCCCCATGCCTTGCGATATAGGTGGGTCTTGAGTAACTTGCGAAAGACAAGGAGGGTGGGGGCCGTTCTAATCTCTGGGGGGAGTTGATTCCAGAGGGTCGGGGCTGCCACAGAGAAGGCTCTTCTCCTGGGGCCCGCCAAATGACATTGTTTGGTCGACAGGACCCGGAAAAGGCCAACTCTGTGGGACCTTACTGGCTGCTGGGATTCGTGCGGTAGAAGTCGGTTCCGGAGGTATTCTGCTCCAATGCCATGTAGGGCTTTAAAGGTCATGACCAACACTTTGAATTGTGACCGGAAACTGATCAGCAGCCAGTGCAGGCCACGGAGTGTTGTAGAAACGTGGGCGAATCTAGGAAGCCCCACAATAGCTCTCGCGGCCGCATTCTGCACGATCTGAAGTTTCCAAACACTTTTCAAAGGTAGCCCCATGTAGATTACCCCATTGCAGTAATCGAACCTCGAGGTGATAAGGGCATGAGCGACTGTGAGCAATGACCCCCTGTCCAAGTAGGGCCATATGTTGAAAACCTGAACCAACCAGCACTTTTATCATCTGTTTTCTAATTCATCTAATCAAAATATGTAAAATTAACACATTTTATCTCTGAGGTTGATAATTTGTTAGACCAGTGATATAAATAGTTTTGAATGAAGGATCCATAGCTTTATTTCCTCCATTGTGCGTTCTATGGTTTGTATTGTCTCCGTCCTATTTGTTCCTTAGCTAGTTAAACGTTGATAAGCATCTTCTCTTTTTGTTAAAACAAACAATCAAATCCAGGGTCTAAGGAGCAAATGCGTTTTTCCAAATGGCAGTTTATAATCTCTCAAATCATCCAACCAAAGTAATAACAACATGCCAAAGTAATAACAATGAATTCAGGGCTTCAATCATTTTAGCGAGATCTGAGTGATGCCGTGAAGATGTTATTAGTCATGATAGCGCAGAAATGGCCTTCGAATAAACAAATTTATGGAAATTGATCTCTCGAAATGAAACCTGGCATACAAATCGGAGGGAAGATAGCTTGTTGGTGGCTGCATTTTCTCTCCGCCACGTCTGGTTCAGCGGTGGGTTGCTCCTGGTATGGCCTGGTTCTGCGAACTGGTGGTGGCAGTGGTGGGAGGCTCCGCCCACTTTTCCGGGACGCTTCTGAGCATGTGAAGGAGCGTGTGCTCACGAGCGAACCGATAGCAATGGGATTTAGTACCTACTACTGGTCTGGTTCTATAAAACTTATAAGAGATGTGTACAACTGTACGTTACAATATTTACAGCTGTAACAGTTGTGACAGGATGGTATTTCTTGTCTATCAGATTCCCCCTCAATATGTTGTCACCCATTGGGCTGTTGTTGTCACTAGCAATATGTTATCATTATTATTATTATTTATTAGATTTGTATGCTGCCCTTCTCCGAGGACTCGGGGCGGCTCACAACATACAAAAACAACTGCTCGGAAACTTCAGATCGTGCAGAATGCAGCTGCGAGAGCTATCATGGGCTTTCCTAAATATGACCATGTCACACCAACACTCCGCAGTCTGCATTGGTTGCCGATCAGTTTCCGGTCACAATTCAAAGTGTTGGTTATGACCTATAAAGCACTTCATGGCATCGGACCAGAATATCTCCGGGACCGCCTTCTGCCGCACAAATCCCAGCAACCAGTTAGGTCCCAACAGAGTTGGTCTTCTCCAGGTCCCGTCGACTAAACCAGCGTTTCCCAACCGGTGTGCCGCGGCACACTAGTGTGCCGCGAGACACAGCCAGGTGTGCCGCAACAGCGACAGCTGGGCGGGGAGCTGCCGGTGCCTCCGACCTCCCGGCTCCTGCCCGATGCCGCGGTTTCTGGCGCTCTCCTGCTGCGCCCCAAAGAAGGAAGGCAGGAAGAAAGAGAGCTTCATTCTTCCTGCCTTTTTCCCGCCTTCAATGGCGTTGGCGGCAAGTGTCCTTTGGGGCCCGGTGGGAGGGCACTCGCAGCGGAAACAGGCTGCCGGCTGCAGCGGCCCCGGGCACCGTTCCCTGTAGGCTGCGCACGCCAACGCACCCCAAAATGCCCCCCCGCGCACCCTTTTCAAGGGGCGCACAGGGAGCCGCGGCCACCCGCCCGCCTGCCCGATTTCCCTCCGCGCGGCTGGGGACGCGGATCCACCGCCCTCGCCAGCCCGATCTCCCTCCACCCGAGTGGGGAGGTGGATTCGCCGCCCCCGCCAGCCCGATTTCCCTCCAGTGGCTGATCTCCCTCCGTGGGGGGGGGCGACGAACCGACGACCAGGGGCTGTCCGTCCGTGTTGGGTGGTGCAGGGCAGGCACAGGCAGCCCCAGGGGAGAACAAGGGAGGGAGAGAAAGGAAAGAGAGAGAAAGGGAGGGAGAGAAAATTGAATGAAGGAGGGAGAGAAAGAAAGAGTAAGAAGTAGAAAGGATAGAGAAAAAGGAAGAGAAAGCGAGGGGGAGAAAGGAAAGAGGGAGGAAGGGGGGAGAGAAAGAAGATATGAAGGAGGGAGAAAAAGAAAGAGAGATAGAAAGGAAAGAGGGAGAGAAAGGAATGAGAGAGAAAGGGAGGGAGAGAAAGGGAATGAAAGAGGCAGAAGGGGTAAGAGATAGAAAGGATAGACAGAAAGGGAGAGAAAGGAAAGAGAGAAAGGGAGGGAGAGGAAGGAAAGAGAGATGAGAGAGGAAGGAGGAGACAGAAAGAGAAGAAGGAAGGAAGAGAGAAAGAAAGAGGGATGGAGAGAGAAAGGAAGGAAGAGAGAGAAAGAGGGAGAGAGAAATAGAGCGAAAGGGAGGAAGAGAGATTTTTTTTATCCAAACTTTTTTTAGCGCCCCCCCCCCCCAAATGTTCCCCAGGATTTTGAAAATATGAAAAATGTGCCGCGGCTCCAAAAAGGTTGGGAAACACTGGACTAAACAATGTCGTCTGGCGGGACCCAGGGGAAGAGCCTTCTCTGTGGCGGCCCTGGCCCTCTGGAACCAACTCCCCCCAGAGATCAGAGTTGCCCCCACCCTCCTTGCCTTTCATAAGCTCCTTAAAACCCACCTCTGTCGTCAGGCATGGGAGAATTGAGATATTCCCTTCCCCATAGGCTTATAAAATTTATGCATGGTATGTCTGTATGTATGATTGGTTTCTTAAATTAGGGTTTTTAAATTTAACTTAAACTTAAATATTATATTTGTTTATATTGTCTTATTATTGTTGTTAGCCGCCCCGAGTCTACGGAGAGGGGCAGCATACAAATCTAATAAATAAATAAATAAACACAACAATAAATCTAATAATTAAAAATTACTACTAAAATTCCTTATATAATAAAATCAGTCAGCCAATTCATTCCCAACCACACATTACATCTCGTAAACAGAGGAAGGGGGCTTGATCTAATTGCCCCATGCCTGGCTACATAAATGAGATTTGGGGCTCTTGCAAAAGACGAGGAGGGTGGGGGCAGTACAAATCTCGAGGGAGCTGATTCCAAAGGGCTGGGCCCCCCACATAGAATGCTCTTCCGCCGACGGGACCCAGAAAGGCCAACTCTGTGGGAGGTAACCGGTCACTGGGATTCATGCGGCATGTTGCTCCTCAAATTCCCTAGGGATGTTCCACTCAAGGGTTAATCAGTCCTGATTTACTAAGCTCACCAACCAGAGAAAATTGAGAAGGGCTGTTCGTCCCAAAGGGGCTTTTCCAAAAAGCAACTGGACTTTCTGGGCAGGGGAGAGAGTGTCCTCTTGAAAATCTCATCCAAGGAGCTTCTTCAATTCTGACATCATGTTTGACAACAACAACAACTAAGCAACAAAGTCCAGGTGCCTTTTGGAAAAGCACCTTTGGGACACCAATGACCTGGATAAACAATGTCGTCTGGCGGGTCCCAGGGAAAGAGCCTTTTCTGTGGCGGCCCCGACTCTCTGGAACCAGCTCCCCCCGGAGATTAGGACTGCCCCCACCCTCCTTGCCTTCCGTAAACTCCTTAAAACTCACCTCTGCCGTCAGGCATGGGGGAATTGAGGCATTCCCCCCCCCTTCATCGGGCCTATATGATTTATGTATGGCAAGAGAAACGGGGTGGCGCAGCAGGTAGAGTGCTGTACTGCAGGCCACTGAAGCTGACTGTAGATCTGAAAGTCAGCGGTTCAAATCTCATCACGAGCTCAAGGTTGACTCAGCCTTCCATCCTTCCGAGGTGGGTAAAATGAGGACCCGGATTGTGGGGGCAATAGCCTAGCTCTGTTAAAAAGTGCTATTGCTAACATGTTGTAAGCCGCCCTGAGTCTAAGGAGAAGGGCGGCATAAAAATCAAATGAATGAATGGATGGATGAATGAATGAATGTGTGTATGTCTGGTTTAATAATGGGGTTATTTAATGTTTTTTAAATTTATTATGGTAGATTTGTTATGAATTGTTTTATCATATGCTGTGAGTTGCCCCGAGTTGACGGAGAGGGGCAGCATACAAATCAATTCAATTCAATTCAATTCAATTCAAATCAAATCAAATATAAATAAATAAATAAATATAAAATAAAATAAAATAAAATAAAATAAAATAAAATAAAATAAATAATTGAGTCTCTTCCTAGAAGAAGGGATGCTGTATTTATATACCATATTTTTCAGAGTATAAGACGGGCCGGAGTATAAGACACACCTTAGTTTTGCGGGAGGAAAACAAGGGGGAAAAAATCTGCCTGTGCTTCCCAGCAAACAGCACAGATGATATACACTGTTTTTGCTGTGTATTCTTGTGCATGTGCGCCTGGCCCATAAAAATAGCAAAGAATTGGAGATTTGCAAAGAAGAGTATTATGTTCAGATTAATCAAACGGGTAAAGAGTATAAGAATATGATGTATGTTTTCGGAATTCTCACATCTGTAATATAATCCTGTTTCTTGTGTATTATTGCCATGCCTATCTATGTGCCATTGGATCATTTCTTCAGTGCTGTTATAAATGCGCATTTCTGATTCATTTAGCATCAGTGTTTTAAAAAATAGCCCTGATTTATTCAAGAAGGAATGAGTCTTCTGCAATGACAGCTAAGCTGGCTCAGAATGTCTACATTATACGACTGTCAAAGGTTTCTTTGAAAATTTAGCTAAACGTGACTATAAACCAGTACGAAACATTATATAATGCTTGCAAGCATTTCTAAGAACTCTATATCAAACAAGAGAATTGATTGAGTCCAGTGAAAAAAAAGGCAGAAGACGGGAAGATTTTTTTTTTAATGGATGGTTCATGCTCTGCTCAGAATGTATATTCTTGGGTGAAATGTAAGAGAATTTCCAGATTTGCAGTTACATCTTGAATTTCCAAATACAGCAATGTAACTTTAGATACGGTTGTCATGTTTAGTTGCACGATAGGGGAAATGTAATAGTGTGTTTTCTGAAAATGTAAAATTCATCTGATAAAGTCTCTTCAACTTTTGTGAATAACGGCAGAAGGGCGAGATCAACTCAGAAATTCATCTAGTTAGAACGACCAAGGGTAATTTTAATATGTACTAGAAAATAATGAATCCCACCTAAATAGGGCAAGACACTTTGTATAGAGCAGTGTTTCCCAACCTTGGCAACTTGAAGACATCTGGACTTCAACTCCCAGAATTCCCCAGCCAGTGAAAGCTGGCTGGGGAGTTCTGGGAGTTGAAGTCCAGATCTTTTCAAGTTGCCAAGATTGGGAAACACTGGTATAGAGAGGGGGAGATAGAGCCTCCCAGCACAAGTGGTCCTTTATAAATTTTTACAACAAAATCTACAGTACCTTCAGCAGTGTTTCATTAGAGTTAATCCTTAACTTACAGCCTCAATTGTTGCTAAGCAAGACAATTAAGGGAGTTTTGCCCCCTTTTACAACATTTCTTGCCACGGTTGTAAAGTGAATCAGTGCAGATCTTGACATGGTTGTTAAGTGAATCTAGCATCCCCATTGATGTTTCTTGACAGAGTCATGGTGTCAGAGTCTGAAGAACAACCAGGACCTTCTGCGCCTCCTGAGATGAGTGAATCAGGAGAAGAGGAGGAGCCTCTGCTTGATGCTAGGGCACGCAGGGCAGCTAGCAGGCATGACTGGCTCTATAGGAGGAGGTTTACTCGTGACAGAAGGTTGCCAAAGGTCATTGCGTGACACCGCCCCCCCCCCCCCCCCCCCACGGGACACTGCAAATGTCATAAATACGAATCATTTGCCATGCATCTGAATTTTGATCATTTACCCCGCAGGGGACTCTGCGGTGGTCACATTTGTGGATAACAGTCATAAGTCACTTTTTTTCAATGCCGTTGTAAATTTGAACGGTCATGTTGGGTTTGCTCATGTCCTGCACAATTAGCCATGGACTCAAAGGACGGAGAAACAGTGGAGATGCAGTACAGGCATTCTCTATTCTTGGCACCCGAGACTTGACAGTGAAGAAGAAGTGTCAGAGTCTGAAGAACAACCAGGACCTTCTGCGCCTCCTGAGATGAGTGGGCACGCAGGGCAGCTAGCAGGCATGAATGGCTCTATAGGAGGAGGTTTTCTCGTGACTAGCTCTACTGACTAATGGGCCACGCCCATATTTCAGACGGTGTAACACTGCTTCCATGCAGAGAACAACATGGACATTCTAGCATCTAGTTTCCAGGTATTTCGGCTTGTGTTTTAAAACGGCACGTTCTTGGCTTTGTGAAGAGCTCCGGATTTCAAGCTAACTCCTAAACATCTTCACTTCTGGATATTATTCCAGCCGTGCTTATCTCCTTCTGGGACTCTAGCCAGCTGATAGGATTCTTTAATCATTTCAGCAAAGCTGTGAAAGGACTTTAGTTTCATTTTGAAAAAACTTTAACTGTAAATATTCCTTGTATGTAGTAAATCCTTCCTTTATTATTTAAACCCAGTGGTCTGCATCTGATTCCTGGGGGGTGGGCTAGATGCTGGAATAGAACAGGTCACTAAGCGAACTCTTGTAAGTCGAGGATGATCTGTATGGATTTCTGAAATCCAGAGGCCTCTCAAGGATAAGCCATTCACATAATCTTTTGCATCTCAATAATCTTTTGTATCTGTTGGAGGTCTACCTACCGTATTTTTGGGAGTATAGGATGCCCCTTCCACCCTAAAAGAGGCTGAAAATTTGGGTGCATCTTATACTCTGAATGTAGCTTTTTCAAAGCTTTTTTCCAGCTAATATCTAACAGTCTTCCCGCCTCGCGTATTTTTTTCATTGTTACTCCCTCTAACAATGTTTTTTCTAGACTTAACAAGGTGTTTAACGATCTTCTCAGCTCTTACCAGCTTGCAGGCTTATCACTCCAAATAATGTTTTTTCCTGCCCTAAGTTTTTGCAGGCTTTTTTTTTCTTTGCTATTCCCTCTGAAAAATTTTTTTCCCAGCCCTAACCAGGGGATAAAATAATGTGTTGAAGCTGACCAAGCTAAGGATGCCAACCAGATGGATACCTAATAGGCTGATTCTCTCCCCCCCACCCCATTTTCCTCTCCAAAAAGTAAGGTGTGTCTTTTTTTTTTTTAAAAAAATATTTTTATTGGTTTTGCACATTTAATAACAACATAAAACAAACACAAAACGGTGCACAGTGCATGTGCCCATCACCCAACTGACAATCCCACCACCACCAATTGCGGGGGGTTCAAATATTTACTAGTTTATATTTTATTTCCTTAGCTCTACTTTGCATTTGTTTACTATTGAAAGAGTGATTGGAGTTTATTTTTCACATTTTCGTCACAAATTCTACTCAACATATAATCTTTCACCTTATTCCATCGTGCCATCAGCTTCTCCAATTTATTTTCATCAAGCAAGGTGTGTCTTATACTCCAAAAAATACGGTATCTACCAACCCAATTTGAAAAACGTAGTGTGATGCTTTACCTCTGGGTACTATTGGCTGAGAGAAAGGAAAGGAATAACTCTTAATTTCACCTCCTCTCATTAAGTGCTTGACCGCTGCTGGTTATTTTCTGATTTTCCCTTCTCAACTTTGACAGCAAAAGGCTCTGTTGAGTTTTTTTTGGCTCTGCCTTCTCTAATCTAGTGCCCTCCAAATGAGTTGAACTGCAATTGGCAGAATAGATTGGAAAGAAGCCAGGTTTAAAAAAAAAGAGAGCAACTTGACTGCAGGCTGATCTGATGGGAAGATAATGTGTTTTTGGACCAGTTTTACGCTGCCGAGATTGTTGTACAGAGCATCCCCCAGTCAACAGAGAATACCCCAATCGGTATTATTGGGAGAGAGAAAGATGCTTTAACATGTCTCCCTCCAGATCCGGGAAAGAGAGAGAGAATTGTTTTAACTTCATCTTTCCATCCTGACAGCTCCCTAGTCAGCGTTCCTGGTGGGGAAAGTTGCTGTTCTGTGCTATGGCTAGCTGCAAATAAGAAATATGGCTATCTTGAGGCAGAGAGGAATTAATAATACTAATTAGCTTAGGGAAAGAAGGACCACCATGGTGCTATGAAATTAATCTTTCTTTCTTTCTTTCCTTCCTTCCTTCCTTCCTTTCTTTCCTTTCTTTCTTTCCTTTCTTTCTTTAATTTATTTATTAATTTGTTTGTTCATTTATCCCTCTCTCTTTCCTTCCTTCCCTCCCTCTCTCCTACCTTCTTCCCTCCCGCCTTCCCTCCCTTCCTCTTTCCTTCCCTCCCTTCCTTCCTTCCCTCCCTTCCTTTCCTCCCTCCTTCTCTCTTCCCTCCCTCCTACCCTCCTTCCTTCCTTCCTTCCTTCTTGCCTCCCTTCCTCCTTCCTTCTTTCCCTTCCTCCCTTTCCTCCCTCTCTCCTTGCTTCCTTCCTTCCTTCCCTCCCTCCTACGTTCTTCCCTCCTTTCCTCCTTCCTTCCTTCCCTCCCTTCCTTTCCTCCCTCCTTCTCTCTTCCCTCCTTCCTACCCTCCTTCCTTCCTTCCTTCCTTCTTGCCTCCCTTCCTTCTTTCCCTTCCTCCCTTTCCTCCCTCTCTCCTTGCTTCCTTCCTTCCCTCCCTCCTACGTTCTTTCCTCCTTCCTTCCTTCCCTCCCTTCCTTTCCTCCCTCCTTCCCTCTTCCTTCCTTCCTTCTTGCCTCCCTTCCTCCTTCTTTCCCTGTTTCCTTTTCCTCCCTCTCTCCTCCCTCCCTCCCACCTTCTTCCCTCCCTCCCTCCTACCTTCTTCCCTTCCTCTTTCCCTCCCTTCCTCTTTCCTTCCTTCCCTCCCTTCCTTTCCTCCCTCCTTCCCTCTTCCCTCGCTCCTACCCTTCCTCCTTCCTTCCTTCCTTTCTTCCTTCTTGCCTTCCTCCTTCCTTCCTTCTTTCCCTCCCTCCCTTTCCTCCCTCTCTCCTTCCTTCCCACTCCCACTCATCTCTCCACAAGGTGAGTCTGGGTGGCTTACAACATTTAACGCAATAAAAACCACACAAATACACACAATCCTTGGCTTACAATACTTCATTTAGAGACCATTCGAAGTTACTACGGCACTGAAAAAAGTGACTTACAACAACCATTTTTCACACTCGTGACTGTTGTATCATCGCCCTGATCACGTAAACGAAATTCAAATGCTTGACCAACTGACTCATATTTATGATAGTTATAATATCCTGGAGTCACACGATCCTCTTTTGCAACCTTCTCATGAGCAAACTCAATGGGGAAAACAGATTCGCTTAACCGCGGTGCCAACTCAACAACTGCAACGATTTACTTAACAACTGTGGCAAGGAAAGTCATAAAAGGAGGCAAAACTCACTTGAGAAACAAAGGTCTTAGGAATTTGGACCTCCAGTCTAGTCATATGTTGAGAACAACCTGTACGTATATCCAGGCGGGGGTTCCTACTTATTGCCGCTACTGGTGCGCGTTGCGCGCAGCTCCATTTTTGCTATTGGAGCTATGGTGTGGCCCGTACTAGTAGCAACCCGCCACTGCATATATCTAATAGCAATAGAGCTGGGGTGGCGCAGCAGGTAGAGTGCTGTACTGCAGGTCATGAAGCTGACTGTAGATCTGTAGGCCAGCGGTTCAAATCCCAGCATCGGCTCAAGGTTGACTCAGCCTTTCATCCTTCCAAGGTGGGTAAAAAGAGGACACGGATTTTGGGGGCAATATGCTGGCTCGGTAGTGCTATTGCTAACATGTTGTAAGCCACCCTGAGTCTAGGAGAAGGGCAGCATAAAAATCAAATGAATGAATGAATGAATTTATTTATTTATTTATTAGATTTGTGTGCCGCCCCTCTTCGTAGACTCGGGGCGGCTAACAACAGTAATAAAAACAGCATGTAAATCCAATACTAAAACAACTAAAAAACCCTTATTGTAAAACCAAACATCCATACATACAAGCAAACATACCATGCATAAATTATAAAGGTCTAGGGGCAAAGAATATCTCAGTTCCCCCATGCCTGACGGCAGAGGTGGGTTTTAAGGAGCTTGCGAAAGGCAAGGAGGGTGGGGGCAGTTCTAATCAACGGGGGGAGTTGGTTCCAGAGGGCCAGGGCCGCCACAGAGAAGGCTTTTCCCCTGGGCCCCGCCAAATGACATTGTTTTGTTGATGGGACCAGAGAAGGCCTACTCTGTGGGACCTAACTGGTCGCTGGGATTCGTGCGGCAGAAGGCGGTCTCGTAGATACCCTGGTCCGGTGCCATGAAGGGCTTTATAGGTGATGACCAACACTTTGAATTGTGACCGGAAACTGATCGGCAACCAAAGCAGACTGCGGAGTGTTGGTGTTATATGGACATTTTTGGGAAAGCCCATGATTGCTCTCGCAGCTGTATTCTGCACGAATGAATGAATGAATGAACAAACAAACAAATAAATAGCAATAAGACTTATATACTGCTTCTGCTTCATTGTGCTTTTACAGCCCCCTCTAAGCAGTTTACAGAGTCAGCCTATTGCCCCTAACAATCTGGGTCCTCATTTTACTGACCTTGGAAGGATGGAAAGCTGAGTCAATCTTGAGCCTGATGAGACTCGAATTGCTGGCAGTTGGCAGAATTAGCCTGTAATGCTTCATTTTAACTAGGCATTTGTATAACATGTTCAAACTAAGGTACAGTCTGACACAGAGTTTCCTTCAATTAAACATTTCCCCAGTTATGGGCTAATAAGGCAGGGGTAGGCAAAGTTGGCTCTTCTATGACTTGTGGACTTCAACTCCCAGAATTCCTGAGCCAATCATGCTAGCTCAGGAATTCTGGGAGTTGAAGTCCACAAGTCATAGAAGAGCCAACTTTGCCTACCGCTGGGCTAAGGGACCAAGAAGTGCAGAAAGTCTACAAAACGGTAAGGTAAACTTGAAGGCAGTGATTGCCATGTCATTATCTTAACTGGACAGGTTTCTCCAACTCTGTGACAGTCAATCCAACAGAAATTCTGCAGGCTTTCAAAAGGCAAAAAAAGAACAATTTATTTATTTATTGTTAGAGTGGAAAGGGACCATGGAGGCCATCGAGTTCAACCCCCTGCCCAAGCAGGAACCCTATAGTACACCAGTCAAGTGGCAGTTCAATCTTCTTTTAAAAATGTCCAGAGTGTTGGAGTTCACAACGTCCGCTGGTAGGTTGTTCCATTGGTTGATCGCTCTGACCGTCAGGAAGTTCCTCCTTATCTCCATGTTGAATCTCTCCTTCATCAGCTTCCAGCCGTTGTTCCTCATCCGGCCCTCTGGTGCCCTGGAGAATAAAGTGATCCCCTCCTCTCTGTGACATCCCCTCGTATACTTGTAGACTGCTATCATGTCCGCTCTGGCCCTCCTTTTCTCTAGGCTATCCATGCCCAGTTCCCTCAGTCTCTCTTCGTAAGTCTTGGTTTCCAATCCCTTAATCATCTTGGTTGCTCTTTTTTGCACCTTCTCCAGAGTTTCAATGTCTCTTTTGAAGTGTGGTGACCAGAACTGAATACAGTACTCCAGGTGTGGTCGGATCAGGGCGTAGTAGAGTGGTATTAAGACTTCCCTGGTCTTGGAGTCTATTCAGCAGCTTGGGATTGTGTTGGCTTTTTTAGCTGTTGCTGCACATTGTTGGCTCATGTTTAGTTGATTATCCACCAAGACTCCGAGGTCTCTTTCGCAGTCGCTACTGCTAAGAGGGGTTTCTCCCAGGTTGTATTTGTGTCCAGGGTTTTTTCAAGTATACAATAAATTCCACAGCTCTGAGTAATCTCTGGGGGCTCCTTTTGAGCTAGACCAAAATAACTGAAATAGCCTGTCCAAAGGACACGAATGCTACAGCTTACATTCCTGCATCGCTGGTACTTTCGCCATCTTCCATTCATCAAAAGGCCATTCAGTCCTCAAGGGGACTATTTTTTTTCTCTCTCAAGAAAGCACTTATTTTTGGGTTTTATCTCTTGAGGGTCAGATCAGAGACAGATTGCCTTCTCACTGCTGGCAACCATCTCGGCTGGTTCTGTCAAGTCTTGTCTTTCCCCTAGAATGTCAGTGTCATCTCTTGTCAATCTCTGTCTGTTCCTGGTAGAGAGAAGCATTTTCAGTGTCTGAAACGAGAAAGTCCAATCTTGGCAACTTTAATGTTTGTGGACTTCAACTCCCAGAATTCCCCCACACCTGTGAACAACCCTGGTCTAGTCCTTCTCATCGGATACTTTCTGAGATAAAGGGAGAAATTGGGTCAGTAGAAATTTCATCCATACCTTATGGTGTCACAAGGATCCACATGTCATCCTTAGTTCGGGACCCTCTTCTGCCGCATGAATCCCAGCGGCCGATTAGGTCCTACAGAGTTGGCTTTCTCCGGGTCCCGTCAACTAAGCAATGTCATCTGGCGGGGCCCAGGGGAAGAGCCTTCTCTGTGGCGGCCCCGGCCTTCTGGAACCACCTCCCCCTGGAGATCAGAACTGCCCCCACCCTCCTCGCCTTTCGCAAGTTGTTGAAAACTCACCTTTGTCGCCAGGCATGGGGAAATTGACATTTCCCCTAACTATCTTGGTTTATGTATGGTTTGATTGCGTTGTGTGATTATTTTATTACAAGGGTTTTTAAATTGTGTTTTTAAATATTGGATTTGTACATTGTTTATCATTGTTGTGAGCCACCCCGAGTCTTCAGAGAGGGGTGGCGTACAAATCTAATTAATAATAATGATGATGATGATGATGATGATTATTATTATTATTATTGAAGCCTGCAAACCAGCGTCTGCATTTCCTGCATCGGATGAGAAAAACACATCCTTGTCCTTCTCTCCTGGCCACTTTTTACAGAGGCAAAATTGAGAGTGTTTTAACAAAACTGCACTACTGTTTGGTTTGATGGCAACGGTACCCCAGATAGAAAGTCCCTACAGACAGTGGTGAGGACAGAGAGTGGTGAGGCCTAAGCCATTTGGTATGATGTCCTCTACGACCGCACCTTAACTAGATCGCTGTCCCGAGTCTTTGGAGAGGGGCGGCATACAAATGTAATAAATTGAATTGAATTGAAGTTAGGGAAATGTCAGGGAAATATCAGCAAATTTCAAAATGCTTTCCCCCCTGGACACCCTGAGTGTTCTAGGATCATGGGATCACTTTTGGGGATTTTCTAAGGGGGAAAGTCAATGAGAGAGGCAGACCTATTTAATAACTCATGACTGCAGCGACCCACTTAGCCAGTGTGGCAAGAAAGGTCATAAAATAAGGCGAAACTCAACAACTGTCTTGCTTAGCGACGTAAATTTTGGGCTCTTTATGGTTCTAAGATGAGGCCTCCCCGTATCTCTTTTTTCACTGAAATGGATGGGCTCTATGGATATGGTTTTATTATTGACTGAATTTGAGCTCCGGGTTTTTGTTTTCATAGCCCTACAAATATATTTTGTGCCCTTGTTCTCTCCTTACAGAGCTCTGTATTACCCTAGAACTTTTTTTTAATGCAGAGAAAGCTACCAGCAGCAAAAGTGCTAGCATTATGGTAATAATTTTTTCCCCTCTGTTCCTCCTTTCACTCGTCCTCAGCAGCAACAAAATTTACAGCTTAATGTGTTTCTTTATTTCCCAGAAATAGACAAGTGCTGTTTTCAGCAGCATTTTTTTTTTTTATCCCCGGCACGAATCAAGTAGTCAAGCTTACAGCTTCTCAGCACTGTGGGTAAGATACTTTATTGGTTTTTATTGTTGCTTATTTTGTCTTTCAGTTCAACTTTGTGGGGAAACTTTTGGGCCCGCGCGGCAATTCTCTGAAGCGCTTGCAAGAGGAGACATTGACAAAAATGTCAATATTGGGAAAAGGATCCATGAGAGATAAAGCAAAGGTAAAATAGCCGGCTGGAGATCATTCGTGTGCACTGTACTTCTGTGTGTATCTTTCCTCGCCAAGCCTAGGGAGAATTGAAGCAAACACAAGTCAAGGTGTAGATAATGACCTACCTACCTCCCGATTTGCATTCTGCTTGCATTTTACTCTTCCCACCATGCATCCATTGCCTCCGAGAAAACTCAGGGTTTTTTCATTTATTTATTTATTTTATTTATTCGATTTTTATGCCGCCCTTCTCCTTAGACTCAGGGCGGCTTACAACATGTTAGCAATAGCACTTTTTAACAGAGCTAGGCTATTGCCCCCACAATCTGGGTCCTCATTTTACCCACCTTGGAAGGATGGAAGCCTGAGTCAACCTTGAGCCAGTGATGAGATTTGAACCGCTGACCTGCAGATCTACAGTCAGCTTCAGTGGCCTGCAGTACAGCACTCTACCTGCTGCGCCACCCCGGCTTTGCATGCCTTTTGAAGATAGAAACATAGAAGATTGACATCAGAAAAAGATTCATGGTCCATCCAGTCTGCCCTTATACTATTTCCTGTATTTTATCTTGGGATGGATATATGTTTATCGCAGGCATGTTTAAATTCAGTTACTGTGGATTTGGCGGGGCCCAGGGGAAGAGTCTTTCTGTGGTGGCCCCGGCCCTCTGGAACCAACTCCCCCCGGAGATTAGAATTGCCCCCACCCTTCTCGCCTTTTGTAAGCTCCTTAAAACCCACCTCTGCCGTCAGGCATGGGGGAAGTGAGATACTCTTTCCCCCTAGGCCTTTACAATTTATGCATGGTATGTTTGTTTGTATGTATGATTGGTTTTAAAATAAGGGTTTTTAGTTGTTCTAGTATTGGATTTACATGCTGTTTTTTTATTATTGTTGTTAGCCACCCCGAGTCTACGGAGAGGGGCAGCATACAAATCTAATAAATAAATAAATAAATACATACATACATACATACATACATACATACATACATACATACATACATACATACATACATAAATTTACCAACCATGTCTGCTGGAAGTTTGTTCCAAGCATCTACTACTCCTTTAGTAAAATAATATTTTTTCGCATTACTTCTAACATAGTTGGGAGGATCTGTTGACTGCCCAAACTAGCCGCCAGATTCCTCCTCACGAACACCACCAATGGTATAGGCACTCAAATCTTTATTTTACTAAAGGAGCCAGCGTGGTCCAGTGGTTAAAGTACTTTGAAACCAGGAGATGGTGAGCTGTAGTCCATCTTAAGCATGAAAGCCGGCTGGGTGCCTTTGAACAAAGCGGAGATAAACACAAGAAACCAGCCACCAGGTAAAGAATCTCTTGCACGCAACCCTCCCGAGCTCTGTTTTCGCTGGCAGAGGGTTGCAGGAGGCCGTCGCAGCCGGAAACTGAGCTTGGGAGCCTGTTGTCAGATTCTGGTAGAGAAATAAAGAATCCACACAAGATTGTGTGGATTCTGGTTTGTAACAAGTTCCTTTACTCCTCCTCCAGCACGAACTGACAGACACTATTACAGTGTTCCCTTGACTTTCGCGGGTCCAACATTCGCGAAAAGTCTATACCACAGTTTTTCAAAAAAATATTATTTAAAAAATACTCCGTGGTTTTTTGAAAAACATAGGGTTCTCCGGGGCTGCCTGATGTACAATACTGTGCATTTTAACTCTCCTCCTCCTCCCCTCCACCGCAGCCATCCTGTTTCTTTAATAAATAAAAGCTCCGCTTCTGCCCCAGCCTTCTGATAACCTCCCCTTTAAATCTCGGAGCATTGGTACGCTCCAATTGAAGCCGAGCCTTACTGCCGCCCGCCACCGCCGCAGCGAGCGCAGAGAAGCCTCCTACTTGCCACCCTGTTGCCCCTGCAGATTCTGGGGGTAAGCAAAACCAGGAATGGAGGAGGGAGGGGGAGGGAGGAAGGAAGGAAAGAAAGGGAGCATCTCTACTTCATAGAAATTTGACTTTTGCAGGCGGTCTTGGAACATATCCCCCGTGAAAGTCAATGGAACACTGTAATGGCAAAGTGTAACTTTTGTCAGAGCTGCCAACTCCGTGTTCCCCACCACCTTTCATTATTGTTGTTGTTGTTGTTGTTATTATTATTATTATTATTAATGAGATTTGTATGCCGCCCCTATCCGTAGACTCGGGGCGGCTCACAACACAATAAAACAGTTCATAACAAATCTAATAATTTACAATTTAAAATATTTAAAAAACCCCATTATTAAGCAGACGTACATACAAACATACCATACATAAATTGTATAGGCCCGGGGGACATATCTCATTTCCCCCATGCCTGACGACAAAGGTGGGTTTTGAGGAGTTTACGAAAGGCAAGGAGGGTGGGGGCAACTCTGATCTCTGGGGGGAGTTGGTTCCAGAGGGTCGGGGCGGCCACAGAGAAGGCTCTACCCCCATCACATCCCTGTAGTTAATTGTTATCCGATCTCTTCGCTGGGCTTGTGATCAATAGAGGCTTGTGAATAGCCGTTTCTCAGCTGTTCCAGAAAGTTGCAGGGCCATCTTGGACGTCACCGGTATGCATCCATGCTGACAGCCGATCACAATAGCAAGTTCTCACAGCCCGGATGTCAGGTTACAGCCTGCTCCCCCAGTACGAATGACACTTCATGGGCTGATACCTGTTTTTGCTGTCGGAACGCTCTGGCTGCAACAGGCACCCCTGACTCGAATGACATCAAGCTGGCCACGCCCACTCTGGCCAAACAGACCCCGGCCCCACACAACCCTGATGTGGCTCTCAATGAAATCGACTTTGACGCCCCTGACTTAATGTTGTAAAGCACTGTGAAATGCTATCTAAGTCTAAGTACTACAGGTACCGTAGTCCCAGGGTTACACCCTCCCCGACTTATTCATTCATTCATTCATTCATTCATTCATTCATTTATTTATTTATTGGATTTGTATGCCGCCTCTCTCCACAGACTCGGGGCGGCTAACAACAGCAGTAAAACAATATATAACAAAATCCAATACTAAAAACAGTTAAAAACCCATTATATAAAAACCAATCATACATACAAACATACCATGCATAAAATTGTAAAGGCCTAGGGGGAAAGTGTATCTCAGTTGCCCCATGCTTGGCGGCAGAGGTGGGTTTTAAGCAGCTTACGAAAGGCAAGGAGGGTGGGGGCAATTCTAATCTCTGGGGGGATTTGGTTCCAGAGGGTCAGGGCCGCCACAGAGAAGGCTCTTCCTCTGGGTCCCGCCAAGCGACATTGTTTGGTTGACGGGACCCGGAGAAGACCCACTCTGTGGGACCTAACTTGTCGCTGGGATTCGTGTGGCAGAAGGTGGTCCAGTGCCATGAAGGGCTTTATAGGTCATAACCAACACTTCTCCGTACTGAAGGAGCGGGTCCAGCAGTCACATGGGTTGCTCATGTCCAATCCGGTGGAACTGAGCCTAGTATTAAAAAAGCTTGCCGGATCCGCCCCTTCCCCAGAATTCGCTCAGTTCGCATATCCTGCGGTTGTATTGTGATAGCTCGTTCAACATTCTAACACCTTCCCTTCGATCTTTCCTTCAAAAAGTAGTAAGATTTATTGTATTTATTTATTTACTTGCACTAATTGCGCCAGCCGTTTAAAAGAAAAAAAAAGACAAAAAGCGGCTCGGCTTTTTTCCTTGGGAGAAGTTGCGGTTTCGTTTTCCCCCGGCGGTTTTGCCGGTTACGATTCCTGCGGCCGCTTGTGGATTCTTCAAATCCTTTGGCCTGGAGGTCCTGGTGCAAGTATTTATCTATTGAATTATTGATTATTTATTGTATACAAATATTTAAGGGCTTAAGAAATACCTCCTGCGGAGTGAGACGCCTTCCAGTCTCCTGGACTTAGTCGATCGCTTTTCCTTTAAGAAATTCTACGGAGCGATTTTTTCGGCGCGAAGGCCTTCGCGCCCCTTTTTTTTTAAATCTAGGCCTCTCGTGTTGGCCTCCTGCCAGCCGCGTAGGCCTCAGTCCACCGCGTGGATCCCGGAGCGGGCCTTGGGGGTCCCAGGCTAAATTCTCCACCGGCTAAGCCTCCAACCAGAGTGCCTTGGTTTACTTAATTATAAAGTTTAGGGAGGCTGGCCCCGCTGGATTTGGGGGCACGAACTCTGGGTTTGCCCAGATTGTCCTCAAGTTTCAGCAGCTTCGAGGCCTCGAAGCAGGATCCATTCCTCTTGGGAAGTCCTTGAAATTCTTCTCCTTATTATTCAGTTATTGGCTCAGCCTTGTCTTCTGTTAATTGTCAGACTATGGCTACTTTTCCCAAGAGAGGCACAACTAAAGGTCCCAGAGAGGCCAGGCCTACAGGCGATGAGATTACTAGTATCCCCCAGGCCTCTTCCTCCTCTTCTCCAGGGGCCCGCCCCTCGACCAAGGTCACCAGGGCCGAGAAGAGAAGGGACCTAGCCCTACAAAAAATCCATGACAAATCAGCAAAACGTTTGAAAGTGCAGGCCCAAGTAATCAGTAGTCAAGACCCACCAGAGGCCTCTAGTCTGCCTCCTTCTGGGGTCCCTGTGTTATCTCTGGATGAGCCAAACCTAGACAGACCCCAACCTAACCTATGGGGCATAGGTCCAGAGGAACCAGATATTATTGAAGATTCCCCCCAGCCAGGATCCTCCCAGGCCTTTAGGGATTCTTCTGCCATTTCTGCTGATATTTCCAGTTTACCTCCTGAGTTCCAATCTATTTTTGCTGTGTTGTCCAAAGCCATTGATGCCAAACTCTCCACCATCAATGAGCTTCCCTTACCTCTTCCTCCTTCTCGTCCCTCCCGCCTTTTGGGTTCCTCCCCAGCGGTCAGAGCTCCTATTCAGGATGATTCAGAATCCTCCCAGGATGAATATGAGGATGTAGAGGAGGATGAGGACCCTTTCCAGGGATTATCAGATGATGAGGAATCCCAAATAAAGGTCCCTCCTCCAATTACTATTTTTCCTTCTCAATTATTCAAATCTCTCCTCCTCAAAGCTAGAATTTCTACGGGATTAGCGGCCCAGGAGAAACAAGCCTCCACTTCCACTGATCCCCCGGAGGAGAATTTACCTTACTTCACAGAGGAACAGGAGGATAACGAGGTAATTCCTATGCCTAAATTGTTTAAAGATGCCTTACTCAAACAGTGGGATTTTCCAGCCTCTGGCCTTAATCCCTCCACCAAGGACAGAAAGTTGTATAAACTCTCCTCTTCCTATGAAGAGCTTCTATCCTTTCCCAAACCAGATGAACCTGTCAAGATTCTTCACTCGGCAGCGGCTGTGCCAGGCGAGGCGGAGGAAGTCCTCCGCCCAGAGGACAAGCGCATCGAGCAAATGCTCAAAAGAGGATTCACCGCTGATTCCTGGGCCATTAAAAGTTCTGCAGCGGCCTCCTTTTTCTCCAGAGCCATGCTGCTGTGGCTTCGCCAACTTCAACAGCACATTCCTCCCGATGACTTGAGAGGTCAACAAGACTTCAACAAGGTCTTTGCAGCTGCCCAGTACGTGGCTGATGCCACCTTGCAATCTACTAGATTTTCTGCTAAGTCTATTGCAGCTTCTACAACGGCAAGAAGACTCCTATGGATTCGCCCTTGGCAAGCGGGAGTTCGCCAAAAGTGGCAGTTATCCCAGGGCCCCTTAAAGCGCGACCTTCTCTTCGGTGATCTTCTGGATCCACTCCTCACGGAGACCACGGACAAGAAGAAGGTTTTGGGTCCAACCACGAAAAAGGCTACCAAAACGCAGTCCTTTCGTCGCCCAGGGCGCCAGCAAGATCAAGCGGCTTCCTATCAGAGATCTCCAGGTCAGTATTCCCCCCGCTTTCGTTCCCAAGGTAGGAACTCCAGGGGTAGAGGGTTTCGCTTCCAAAGGGGAGCTTCCTCTAACAGGGCTTCAAAAAAACCTAGATGGTAATCTTACCTCCATTCCCATAGGGGGTCGCCTAGCTCATTTCGCCTCTAATTGGCGTCTCACCTCCAAGGACCCTTGGGTCATTGACACAGTTCAAACAGGCCTTCTTTTAGAATTTATTTCTCCTCCCCCTAAACGTTTTATTTCCTGCCCTTCTCCCAGGTCATCCTCAGATTGTAACCGTATGGAGGAGGCCATTTCTCATCTATTGTCCATCAGAGCCATTCAACCGGTCCCTTCCGGTCAGAAGGGTCTAGGTTTTTACTCCATCCTATTTATGGTTCCAAAGTCCTCCGGAGGTTGGAGAGCCATTTTGGATTTAAAGAAACTAAACCTATTCATCAAATATAGGAAGTTTAAGATGCACTCCTTGTCTTCTATTTTGGCCGCCATTCACTCGGGAGATTTCATGGTCTCCTTAGACCTCACTGAGGCCTACCTTCACATTCCTATAGCCAAATGCCACAGAAAATTTTTACGTTTTTCCTTTCAAGGCAGGCATTTCCAGTATAGGGCGATGCCATTTGGCCTTTCCTCGGCCCCTCGGGTCTTTACAAAGCTCTTGGGGTCCCTGGCGGCCTATATCCGGGCGTCTCCCATCCACATTTTATGTTATCTTGATGATATTTTGATTCATGGGAACTCCCTAGAGAGAGTGAAAACAGACCTTTCTGTCACCATGTCAGTCCTCCAGGACCATGGATTTTCCATCAACTTTGATAAAAGTCACCTCCAACCTTCCACATCCATTTCTCACCTGGGATCCATTATTGATTCAAAATCCTCCCAGGTTTTTCTCTCTCCCGAGAGAAAACTCAGTATAGTGGAGTTAATTTCTAACATTTTATCTAATTCTTCAGTATCCATAGTTACTCTATCTTCCCTTTTGGGGAAGATGGTGTCATGCATAGGCATCATTCCCTGGGCTCGCCTTCATGCTAGGGAACTCCAGTGGCTCCTGTTGCCTTTTCAGAGATCGGGGCACAGCAACTCAAATCGACGCATTGTCATCCCACTGAGTGTTCGCAGATCCTTCAAGTGGTGGAAGTCTCCGGCCATGGACAGAGGATCCCCGTTCAGGTGCCCGGATCAATTTGTCATCACCACAGATGCCAGTCTATCGGGATGGGGCGCCCACGCCCAGGGGATGATAGCCCAGGGCACGTGGTCCCCGGAGGAAGCTTCCAGGCCAATCAATTGGCTAGAGTTAAGAGCCGTTTCCCTGGCTCTGAAGCATTTCTCTCCTCGCATTCCCAACCGGCACGTTCTCATTCTCACCGACAACATTGCCACAAAAAGCCATATCTGCAGACAGGGGGGCACGAGATCCAAGGCTCTCATGAGGGAGGCCCTCAAGTTGGGCCTTTGGGCGGAAAAACATCTCCAGTCGCTCCTAGCCGATCACATCTCGGGGAGTCTCAACGTCCAGGCGGATTGGCTATCCCGAGCAACGATAGACCCAGGAGAGTGGAACCTCCATCAAGACCTGTTCCATCAAATCACTCTCAGATTCGGCCTACCAATTCTGGATCTCTTCGCGACCAATGCGAACGCCCAACTCCCTCGCTTCTATTCCAGATTTCCATCCCCGGGAGCGGAAGCAATCAATGCCCTCCGGAGTCCATGGCCTCCAGGCCTACTCTACGCATTTCCTCCAATTCCAATCCTCCCGGACGTGATTCACAAGGTCCTCACCGAGAGGGCCCGAGTAATCGTAATCGCCCCCCATTGGCCCCGCCGGCCCTGGTTCGCGGATCTCCAACAGCTGTCCGTCCAGGACCCTTGGCGACTCCCCGTTTCGGGGGATATGCTGCGGCAGGGGGCCTCTTTCCATCCAGACCCGGAGTGGTTCCACCTCACCGCCTGGCTGTTATCAGGAGAGATTTAGAACTGCGTGGTCATGACCCCGATTCAGTGGAGGTCATTTTAAAGGCCAGAAGGGGTTCGACCAATCGAATCTACGACCACACGTGGTCCAAGTTTCACCAGTGGTGTCTACAGGAAGGTCTCTCCCCTCTGTGCATCCCCATACACAGAATTATTTCCTTCCTGATGCAAGGCTTCCATAAAGGACTTTCCACCAGCACCCTCCGGCGTCATCTGGCAGCCATTTCATCTGTCCTAGGGGGCCCCCGCAGACAGCCTCTCCGATCCTTCCCTGAAGTTCAGGAATTCCTCAAGGGCATAGCCAACCTCAGACCTTCCAAGGTCCACAGGTATCCTTCCTGGGATTTGCCACGGGTTCTCCATTCCCTCACGCAGGCACCATACGAACCCCTAAAATCGGCGTCCCTCAGGTACCTATCCTTTAAGGTAGCATTCCTGGTGGCTATTACCTCTGCCCGACGCATTTCGGAGCTGGCTGCCCTCTCAATCAGGCAGGACCTTTGTCAATTCCATCAGGACAAGGTAGTCTTGCGACTGGACCCCACCTTCTTACCCAAGGTCAGTTCCATGTTCCACAGATCTCAGGATATTGTCCTACCTTCCTTCTGCCTCCAACGAGACCATCCCTTGGCAATTAGATGGCACACCCTGGATCTCACCAGAGCGCTGAGAATATATATCCAACGCACAGGACCCTTTCGGAGGTCAGAAGCACTTTTTGTAGCCTATCATCCCAGAGTCATGGGGGCCAAAGTGTCTTCTACAGTAATAGGCCGTTGGATCAGAGGGACTATATCTAAGGCCTATGAGTCGGCCTCCCTCTCAGTTCCAAGGAACATCACAGCGCATTCCACCAGGAGCGCAGCCACCTCGGCCGCTTGGGCGACTCAAGCCCCGTTGGAGGAGGTCTGCAAAGCAGCCACTTGGGCCTCGCCAAATTCCTTCATCAGGCACTACAAAATTGATTCTTACGCTTCAGCGGACGCTGCCTTCGGCAGAAGGGTACTCCAATCCGTTATCTCACACGATAGCAAGCTAATCCCACCCTAGGGACCATCTATTGGGTATGTCCCATGTGACTGCTGGACCCGCTCCTTCAGTACGGAGAATAGGCGTTGATTGCTTACCTGAACGCCTCTTCTCGTACGGTGAGCGGGTACAGCAGTCACTTCCCGCCCTTGTATGTGTCTTCTTTACCTTTCTATATCTTTCTTTCCTCTAACAATGAGAGTTGAACACTACAGAGCTTCACAACTGAGCCTAGTCTATGGATTCGCGAATTCTGGGGAAGGGGCGGATCCGGCAAGCTTTTTTAATACTAGGCTCAGTTCCACCGGATTGGACATGAGCAACCCATGTGACTGCTGTACCCGCTCACCGTACGAGAAGAGGCGTTCAGGTAAGCAATCAACGCCTATTTCCAATGTTTCGTGGTTACGACACGAAACCTGGCCCCTCCTCCTGCCACGCTGTGCTCGCTTGGTTTGCTGTCACCGCCCCAAATTTTGGCAACGTGCTCTGAAATCGCTGCCATTCGCCGGCTCCGGTGCTTTCTGAACCGCGGGGGTTGGGAGAAGCACGAAGGAAGCGCTTTAACAAGCAGGCAATTATTTTAGTCGCCGCGGTGGCGTCATGTCGTGACGACCCGGGAGCAGCAAGGCCCTTCAAATTTGTGTATTCAAAGCTCAAATCGAGCTTTAGGGTAGCTGGCCATGCTACAGGCTTGGGGGGGATCAGGCGAGACAGCGTTAGAGCGAAATGGAGGGAGATTTATTTATTTATTTATTAGATTTGTATGCCGCCCCTCTCCGCAGACTCGGGGCGGCTATCAACAATGATAAAAAACAACATGTAACAATCCAATTTAATAAAACAACTAAAAACCCTTATTATAAAAACCAAACATACACACAAACATACCATACATAACTTGTAATGGCCTAGGGGAAGGAATATCCTAACTCCCCCATGCCTGGCGACAAAGGTGGGTCTTGAGTAATTTGTAAAAGACAAGGAGGGTGGGGGCCGTTCTAATCTCTGGGGGGAGTTGATTCCAGAGGGCCGGGGCTGCCACAGAGAAGGCTCTTCCCCTGGGGCCCACCAAACAACATTGTTTGCTCGATGGGACCCAGAGAAGGCCAACTCTGTGGGACCTTATCGGCCGCTGGGATTCGTGCGGTAGAAGGCAGTTCCGGATGTATTCTGGCCCAATGCCATGTAGGACTTTAAAGGTCATTACCAACACTTTGAATTGTGACCGGAAACCGATCGGCAGCCAGTGCAGGCCGCGGAGTGTTGCAGAAACTTGGGCGAATCTAGGAAGCCCCACGATGGCTCTCGTGGCCGCATTCTGCACGATCTTAAGTTTCCGAACACTTTTCAAAGGTAGCCGAAAAAGGTTACTGAAATCACAATACAGGTAGATCCCGACTTACACCGAAATTTGGCTTATGATCCACCGTAGGAACGGATCAACTTCGTAAGTCGGGAACTACCTGTATTGTGATTCCAGTAACCTTTTTCTCTTCTCTGTTGTCTGAACCAGCAAGCAGTGTCTGCAGCCCCCTTGTTCTCTTTGCTCGACAGCCCTCCGCCATTACCATACAATATCTTTATTACGGTTTTAATGTGAATTTTTATCTTTCAATCCTGGATGCTCTTTAGACCATCTTAGTAGAGCCTGCGAGGGTTGTTTACCAGGTGGTTTGCTTGTTTGTGTATCTCTCTGCTTTTCTTCGCTCTTAAATTATTCAGGATATCGGGGTTTGCATTGTTTCCCACAGGAGACTATTAGAGCCTAATAGCTCTCACTGTTAAAAAGGATTTTCTGAAAGCTGGCTTAGCTTTTTTTTTTTTTCCAGATTAAATTTATTACTTGCAGCTCCTGCTCTGTTCCGTTTGTGGACTTTAAGCTAAATTGCTTAAAAAGTAAAGAATTCTCTTCATCTTTCAAAAGCCGCCTTCGTTAGGTACAAGTAAGACAGTACCGGAATGCAGACAGGGAACCAAACACGGTTCATCTTGTTGCCACAAATAAAGAAAGGGAAAAGGCTAATAAAAAGAAAGACTTTTATACCTTTTCTTCTACCATTCTTTGTTACAAGCCTCAAACTACTCATCTTTCGATGTGTGTTAACTTCCCCAGTTTATGTGGGCTTGTCAGCCGAGCCTATTATTTTTGCTGTAAATTTCAGAATAAAAAGGTGGTTACCCAGAAGTAGTTTCTGAGTGACACAAACCCTAGGTAGCTCATAATTAACGACACAGGCCAAGAACAGATGCAAGAACTTTTAACCAGATCGGTCAAATCTGTGTCTGTGGATCTTGTTGGAAAAAGCCCTTCATGGCATCGGACCAGAATATCTCCGAGATCACCTTCTGCCGCACGAATCCCAGCGACCGATTAGGTCCCACAGAGTGGGCCTTCTCTAGGTCCCGTCAACTAAACAATGTCGGTTGGCGGGCCCCAGGGGAAGACCCTTCTCTGTGGTGGCCCCGACTCTCTGGAACCAGCTCCCCCCAGAGATTAGAACTGCCCCCACCCTCCTTGCCTTTCGTAAACTCCTTAAAACCCACCTTTGTCGTCAGGCATGGGGGAACTGAGACATCTCCCCCGGGCCTATACAATTTATGTATGGTATGTTTGTATGTATGTTTGCTTAATAATGGGTTTTTTTAAATATTTTAAATTGTGAATTATTAGATTTGTCATGAACTGTTTTATTGTGTTGTGAGCCGCCCCGAGTGTATGGAGAGGGGCGGCATACAAATCTAATAAATAAATAAATAAATAAATAAATAAATAAATACATACATACATACATACATACATACATACATACATACATACATACATACATACAGTGTAGTGTAAAGTATTTTTAATACACCCTAACTAGAACAATAATATAGAAGCACTTCAGAGCATACATAGCCTAGAAATGTTAGAGGCCATTATGGGTTTCTGATTATTCAGTATATCAGGAGCTTCGGATGTACTTGTGGGTAAGGAATGTCCTTAAATGCCCCTCTTCAAATCATTAGTAACATTGCTCTGTAGTTTTGTTTTTCCCTAATCAGCATCCATTTATCTTGATGTACAAAGCAGTCTTTTATCTAATTCTCCACAAAGCATAATGATATATGCCCAAGCCTTTAATAAAATGGGCTACCTTTGAAAAGTGTTCGGAAACTTCAGATGGTGCAGAATGCAGCTGCGAGAGCAGTCATGGGCTTTCCTAAACATGCCCATGTTACACCAACACTCCGCAGTCTGCATTGGTTGCCGATCAGTTTCCGGTCACAATTCAAAGTGTTGGTTATGACCTATAAAGCCCTTCATGGCACCGGACCAGATTATCTCCGGGACTGCCTTCTGCCGCACAAATCCCAGCGACCAGTTAGGTCCCACAGAGTTGGCCTTCTGCGGGTCTCATCAACTAAACAATGTCGTTTGGCAGGACCCAGGGAAAGAGCCTTCTCTGTGGCGGCCCCGGCCCTCTGGAACCAACTCCCCCCAGAGATTAGAATAGCCCCCACCCTTCTTGCCTTTCGTAAGCTCCTTAAAACCCACCTCTGCGGTCAGGCATGGGGGAACTGAGATATTCTTTCCCCCTAGGCTTCTACACTTTATGTATGGTATGTTTGTATGTATCGATTGGTTTTTAAAATAAGGGGTTTTAGCTGTTTTTAGTATTGGATTGTCGCATGTTGTTTTTACCACTGTTGTTAGCCGCCCCAAGTCTACGGAGAGGGGCGGCATACAAATCCAATAGATAGATAGATAGATAGATAGATAGATAGATAGATAGATAGATAGATAGATAGATAGATAAAATAAACTCAATGCCCCCCATCAAACACAGTGGAAAATGGAAGATTGTTTGTGTATGTGTGTAGATATACATACAAGCATACACACATTCCATTTTGCATTACACCTGGGTGAGCCACTATATTTTAATAAATGGTCTTGGTAGGTAGGTAGAATCTAGATTTTGAGGTGAACAGTGCAGTGAGGCGGTAGGGAAAGCAAGTAGGATGCTTGGCTGCATAGCTAGAGGTATAACAAGCAGGAAGAGGGAGATTATGATCCCGCTATATAGAATGCTGGTGAGACCACATTTGGAATACTGTGTTCAGTTCTGGAGACCTCACCTACAAAAAGATATTGACAAAATTGAAACGGGTCCAAAGACGGGCTACAAGAATGATGGAAGGTCTTAAGCATAAAACGTATCAGGAAAGACTTAATGAACTCAATCTGCATAGTCTGAAGGACTGAAGGAAAAGGGGGGACATGATCGAAACATTTAAATATATTAAAGGGTTAAATAAGGTCCAGGAGGGAAGTGTTTTTAATAGGAAAGTGAACACAAGAACAAGGGGACACAATCTGAAGTTAGTTGGGGGAAAGATCAAAAGCAACATGAGAAAATATTATTTTACTGAAAGAGTAGTAGATCCTTGGAACAAACTTCCAGCAGACGTGGTTGGTAAATCCACAGTAACTGAATTTAAACATGCCTGGGATAAACATATATCCATTCTAAGATAAAATACAGAAAATAGTATAAGGGCAGACTAGATGGACCATGAGGTCTTTTTCTGCCGTCAGACTTCTATGTTTCTATGTGACTTGCTTAATTTGTCAACTAGGTTGTAAGTAGATGAGATTGAAATACAAAAAGCATACAGTGATCCCCTGTTTATTGCGTCCCCAACCATTGCGAACAGGGTACTTCGCTATTTTTCAACCCGGAAGTCAAAAATACCATCTACGCATGCGTGCCGGGCACGCATGCGTAGATGGCAGCGGCTTCCCTGGGTCTTCCCCCTCTTGCTGGCGTCAGCGAGGAGTTTCCCCACCGCCCACGCAAACTCCTCGCTGCCGCTCGCCCGCCCTTCGCCTGCCCACGCCGTTCGCTCCCCCCTCTTGCTGTCGGGAGGGCGAGAAGCCCTCCCCAGCACCCGCTCGCCCGCCCTTCGCCCTGGCGGAGAAATTCCAGCCCCCACCTGGTCCCGCCCGATCCTCCTCCCTGAGGCAGCTCGCCCTCCCATGGCCGCTTCCTCCACCCTCTATTGCAAGCCTCTCTCCTCCCATATTCTGCCCCCCTCCCAGCTTCCAAGCCGCATTCGCCTTCCTCCGCCACCACCAGCATCCAGCTCCCGGCCAAGCAGCCAGGAAAGCCGAGCCGGGCGTGGCGGGGAACATCGGCGCGGGAGGCAGGAGACGGCCGCCGTCACCGCCATACGCGGCTCGGCTTCCCTGGCTGCTGCTCCGGTTGCCCGATCGTCTCCTGCCTCCCGTGCCGATGTTCCCTGCCAAGCCTGGCTCGGATTCCCTGGCTGCTTGGCCGGGGGGGGGGGGCTCGGCACGGGAGGCAGCTTCTGCCGGACATGGGCAATGGGCGGGACAGAGAAGCGGGGAGAATCAGGAGGCTCCTTTGGCAGCTGGGGGCTGCCTGGCTTTGTTGTTTTGGCTGCAGCGGGTGCCAGGCAGCCTCCAGCCGCCAAAGGAACCTCCTGATTCTTCCCGCTTCTCTGTCCCGCCCATTGCCCGTGTCCGGCAGAAGCTGCTGCCTTATTGCTCTTTGCCGGCGGGATGCAAAGTGCTGGGGTGGGAGGGTGTCCTGACAGCCCACCCACCCATATGCTTCGCCTCCCGCCGGGCAAGAGCGCTCGGGTGGCAACTTCTTCTAGATACGGGCGATGTCCACGCTCTCTCTCGGCGCTTTCGAGCCGAGTCCGTGAGCGAGCTCGCTCCCGGACTCGGCTCGAAGGCGGCGAGAGACAGCGGCAAGGAACGGGCCTGTCCACGCTCTCTCTCAGCGCTTTCGAGCCGAGTCCGTGAGCGAGTTCGCTCCCGGACTCGGCTCGAAGGCGGCGAGAGACAGCGGCAAGGAACGGGCCTGTCCACGCTGTCTCTCGGCGCTTTCGAGCCGAGTCCGTGAGCGAGTTCGCTCCCGGACTCGGCTCGAAGGCGGCGAGAGACAGCGGCAAGGAACGGGCCTGTCCACGCTGTCTCTCGGCGCTTTCGAGCCGAGTCCGTGAGCGAGTTCGCTCCCGGACTCGGCTCGAAGGCGGCGAGAGACAGCGGCAAGGAACGGGCCTGTCCATGCTCTCTCTCGGCGCTTTCGAGCCGAGTCCGTGAGCGAGTTCGCTCCCGGACTCGGCTCGAAGGCGGCGAGAGACAGCGGCAAGGAACGGGCCTGTCCACGCTCTCTCTCGGCGCTTTCGAGCCGAGTCCGTGAGCGAGTTCGCTCCCGGACTCGGCTCGAAGGCGGCGAGAGACAGCGGCAAGGAACGGGCCTGTCCACGCTCTCTCTCGGCGCTTTCGAGCCGAGTCCGTGAGCGAGTTCGCTCCCGGACTCGGCTCGAAGGCGGCGAGAGACAGCGGCAAGGAACGGGCCTGTCCACGCTGTCTCTCGGCGCTTTCGAGCCGAGTCCGTGAGCGAGTTCGCTCCCGGACTCGGCTCGAAGGCGGCGAGAGACAGCGGCAAGGAACGGGCCTGTCCACGCTCTCTCTCGGCGCTTTCGAGCCGAGTCCGTGAGCGAGTTCGCTCCCGGACTCGGCTCGAAGGCGGCGAGAGACAGCGGCAAGGAACGGGCCTGTCCACGCTCTCTCTCGGCGCTTTCGAGCCGAGTCCGTGAGCGAGTTCGCTCCCGGACTCGGCTCGAAGGCGGCGAGAGACAGCGGCAAGGAACGGGCCTGTCCACGCTCTCTCTCGGCGCTTTCGAGCCGAGTCCGTGAGCGAGTTCGCTCCCGGACTCGGCTCGAAGGCGGCGAGAGACAGCGGCAAGGAACGGGCCTGTCCACGCTGTCTCTCGGCGCTTTCGAGCCGAGTCCGTGAGCGAGTTCGCTCCCGGACTCGGCTCGAAGGCGGCGAGAGACAGCGGCAAGGAACGGGCCTGTCCACGCTCTCTCTCGGCGCTTTCGAGCCGAGTCCGTGAGCGAGTTCGCTCCCGGACTCGGATCGAAAGCGCCGAGAGACAGCGCCCCCCGGACCCCCAACCCGGGTTTGGGGGGCTGCTAGGAAGCCCTCCATGCCGGCGGCAAACAGCCGTGCCGCCCCCAATCTTCGGCTCCTCGCTAGCGCTGTGGGAGTAAAAACACCATCTGCACATGCGCAGACGGTGTTTTTACTTCCGCATCGCTACTTCGCGAAAACCCGCTCGTTGCGGGGGCTCCTGGAACGGAACCCTCGCAACGAGCGGGGGATCACTGTATTTGTTTCAGAGCTTCCTTTACTTCCCCTTTTATCCCATCTCTGGTTCATCCATGATTGCCTACATGTGTTGAAAGGGTCAATGGCATCTGCTAAGGCATCGCAATATTTCAGTTGCCAGGCAACAGAGATAAGATAGAATGGCAAAACAGGAAGTAGAGCAGAAGTAGAACACTTGGTGAGGAAAAAGTGTTGGGACCAAGAAGAAAACTGAAAGCAGACTTAACGTTATGTGCTAGAGGTTGGTAGCATTTAATGGTTGGGAAGGAAAAAAAATATCAAGTTACGCCATGTAGCAATAGCATTTAGATTTACTTATCGCTTCACAGTGCTTTCCAGTCCTTTCTAGGCGGTTTACAGAATCAACATATTGCTCCCAACAATCTTGGTCCTCATTTTACCCACCTCGGAAGGATGGAAGACTGAGCCAACCTTGAGCCAGTGGTGAGATTTGAACTGCCAATTTGCAGTCAGCTGAAGTAGCTTGCAGTACTGCACTCTAACCACTGCACCACCATGGCTCATTAATTAACTCTTAATTTACTTGTCGGATGCCTTTTGGTGTGATCAAGCGGAGTGAATGAGGATGAAGGTTGCCTGTATTAAAACCAGCATTTATTTATTTATTTATTTGTTTGTTTATTCAATTTTTATGCTGCCCCTCTCCTTAGACACAGGGCGGCTTACAACATGTTAGCAATAGCACTTTTTAGCTGAGCCAGCATATTGCCCCCACAATCCGGGTCCTCATTTTACCCGCCTCGGAAGGATGGAAGGCTGAGTCATCCTTGAGCCGGTGGTGAGATTTGAACTGCTGACCTACAGATCTACAGTCAGCTTCAGTGGCCTGCAATACAGCACTCTACGTGCTGCGCCACCCCAGATCATTAAAATACAGTGGTACCTCGTCTTACAAACTTAATTCGTTCCGTGACCAGGTTCGTAAGTAGAAAAGTTCGTAAGAAGAAGCAATTTTTCCCCATAGGAATCAATGTAAAAGCAAATAATGCGTGCAACCCCATCCCAAAAGTCAGCCCTTTTGCCTTGCGCCGCTGGGAATCCCTGCCTCCGGACTTCCATTGCCAGCCAAAGCGCCTGTTTTTGCGTTGCTGGGATTTCACTGAGTCTCCCCTCGCTTGAATTCAAAGCAGCGCCGGCAAAAATGAAGGGAATCCCAGCCAAGGGAAGCCTCAGGGGAATCCTAGCAATGCAAGAACGGGCGCTTCGGCTGGCAACGGAAGTCCAGAGGCAGGGCATCCCAGCGGCGGCGGCTCGGGTTCGTAAGGTGAAAAGTTAGCGACCAGTTAGGTCCCACAGAGTGGGTCTTCTCTGGGTCCCGTCAATCAAACAATGTCGCTTGGCGGGACCCAGGGGAAGAGCCTTCTCTGTGGCGGCCCCGTCCCTCTGGAACCAACTCCCCCCAGAGATTAGAATTGCCCCCACCCTCCTTGCATTTTGTAAGCTGCTTAAAACCTACCTCTGCCGCCAGGCATGGGGGAACTGAGATACCCTTTCCCCCTAGGCATTTACAATTTTATGCATGGTATGTCTGTACGTATGATTGGTTTTTATATAATGGGTTTTTAACTGGTTTTAGTATTGGATTATTGTCATATACTGTTTTATTACTGTTGTTAGCCGCCCCGAGTCTGCGGAGAGGGGCGGCATACAAATCCAATAGATAGATAGATAGATAGATAGATAGATAGATAGATAGATAGATAGATAGATAGATAGATAGATAGATAGATAGATAGATAAGGTAGATAAGGTAGATTAGGTAGATAGATTAGGTAGAAAGAAAAGGCAAAAATATATTAAAAACCGGGTTCGTATCTCGAAAAGTTCGTATGAAGAGGCGTTCGTAAGACGAGGTACCACCGTACATAGCTGATTGACAGCTCTAGAGGGTAACAGATCTGTTTAGTTTTCATTTCCAGACACCCTGGGAAGTAGGGGGTTTTTTTCTTCAGGTTTCCAAGATCTTTCTTGGTAATTAAGCCTTGGTGGTGGGTGGATCCATTAGCAAATAAGCACCTTTAAATGGAGTATCCAAAATAAAGCTTTTTATCTAAGAGCATAGCTGGATTTTGAGAATTCCCATCAGACCTGGAAGCTCTTTAGAAGATATGTAACTCCATCTTTTCCCCACCCCACCCAGTTACAAGGACGGTGGTATAAAATCTAGTATATTTTTGATTTAAGAGGCAGACAATCATAGATTTGATGAACAGCTATAGAATGGAACCATGATAGGATTGTTGGCAAACTTCAATCTAATTCAGAATTCTCTGATACCACATAATTTTGTTTTTCAATCTTGGTTACCTCTGCACTTCAACTCCCGGAATTGCTTGCTGGGGAATTGTAGGAATTGAAGTTTAAAGATATTAAAGTGTCTGAGATTGAGAAATACTGCAATATACATACTTATGATCAATAAGACTTGAGACCTAGTAGTTTCTACTCATAAAATTGGCTTGGTTTCAGGTTATAAAGTTCTGAAGTTAGTTGGTTCTGAAGTTAGTTGGGGGAAAGATCAAAAGCAACATGAGAAAATATTATTTTACTGAAAGAGTAGTAGATCCTTGGAACAAACTTCCAGCAGACATGGTAGATAAATCCACAGTAACTGAATTTAAACATGCCTGGGATAAACATAGATCCATCCTAAGATAAAATACAGGAAATAGTATAAGGGCAGACTAGATGGACCATGAGGTCTTTTTCTGCCGTCAGACTTCTATGTTTCTATAAAGGGCTCAATTGTGGTCATACTTCAAGGACGACCTATATACCATAAAAGATTAGCAGTGAGTCCTATGGTATCTTGGAATTATTTAGTTAAGTGATAACATAGGAATCCATATGGTATATTTATTTCCAGCTTCATTTTGGTTAATTATTCCCTTTGACCCCTAGCAGTGTGTAAATCTATTCATGGTCAGTGTCTGACTTTTGCCTTTCTTCATGCAATGATTTCGTGCGATATTTTTCCATCTTCCCAGGAAGAAGAATTGAGGAAAAGCGGAGAAGCCAAGTATTTCCATCTAAACGATGATCTGCATGTTCTCATTGAAGTGTTTGCCCCACCAGCTGAAGCTTATGCCAGAATGGGACACGCGCTGGATGAAATTAAGAAATTTCTCATTCCTGTAAGTACCAATCACTCCCATTGTTCTCATTCATTCATTCATTCATTCATTCTTCAGTTTCTATGGCCACCCACTCCAACAAGTGATTCCGGGCAGCAGACAAAATTGAAATGAAATGAAAAGAATTACAAAATTCTTTTCCCCCGGCTGAATGGATGAATGGTTTAAGTTAAGGTTTTTTTAAAATTATTTTACTGTTTTTATATTATTGTTTCTATATTGCTGTCCACCGTCCAGAGTCCGCAAGGAATTGGGCGGCCTACAAGTCAAGGTAATAAATAAAAATAAATAATAAAACATTACAAAAGTTAAAAAGCAAAGCAAATAAGAAAAAAAATCCAATCCAATCCCTAACACAGAGGTGTGATTTTATTGATGGCTGTAACAGTTATGATTGACCTTGGGGGACCAGAGTGGATGTGACTAGGGGGCGTGGCCAGCTTGACATCAATCATAATAGGCGGGGCCTGGGAGCCCCCAAGTGCCCTGCCAGCAAAAATGGGCTCCTGAGTTCCGTTTTCTGCTGCAACGGTCTCCTGCAAGTCTTTTTTTTTTTTTTTTGGGTGGGGGGGCTCCCAACCTCCATTTTCGCTGGCAGAGACATCATGGGTCGGTCCTTTGCTGTTTTAGGGTCAGACCCACAGGCCAGAGCTAAGCACCATGCAGGCCGGATGCAGCCCACCACAAGGGCATGGGGTGAGGTATCATCAGTACGCTGATGATACTCAGCTGTACATCTCCTCCCCATGTCCAGTCAATGAAGCAGTGGAAGTGATGTGCCTGGAGGCTGTTGGGGCCTGGATGGGTGTCAACAGACTCAAACTCAACCCTGATAAGACGGAGTGACTGTGGGTTTTGCCTCCCAAGGACAATTCCATCTGTCCGTCCATCACCCTGGGGGGGGGAAGTATTGACCCCCTCAGAGAGGGTCCGCAACTTGGGCGTCCTCCTTGATCCACAGCTCACATTAGAGAAACATCTTTCAGCTGTGGCGAGGGGGGCGTTTGCCCAGGTTCGCCTGGTGCACCAGTTGCGGCCCTATCTGGATCGGGAGTCACTGCTCACAGTCACTCATGCCCTCATCACCTCGAGACTCGACTACTGTAATGCTCTCTACATGGGGCTACCTTTGAAGAATGTTCGGAAACTTCAGATCGTGCAGAATGCAGCTGCGAGAGCAATCATGGGCTTCTCTAAATATGCCCATGTTACTCCAGCACTCCACAGTCTGCATTGGTTGCCGATCAGTTTCCGGTCACAATTCAAAGTGTTGGTTATGACCTATAAAGCCCTTCATGGCATCGGGCCAGAATATCTCCGGGACTGCCTTCTGCCACACGAATCCCAGCGACCTGTTAGGTCCCACAGCGTTGGCCTTCTCCGGGTCCCATTGACTAAACAATGTCGTCTGGCGGGACCCAGGGGAAGAGCCTTCTCTGTGGTGGCTCCGACCCTCTGGAACCAGCTCCCCCCAGAGATTAGGATTGCCCCCACCCTCCTTGCCTTTCGGAAACTCCTTAAAACCCACCTCTGCCGTCAGGCATGGGGGAAGTGAAACATCTCCCCCTTGCCCATGTAGTTTTTGTGTATGATTTGATTGTGTGCTTGTTTTTTACATATTGGGGTTCTTTTGGATTTTTTAACTTAAAACTAATTTAGATTGTGAAATATTAGATTTGTTACTATGTTTTGTTTACCATTGTTCTGAGCCGCCCCGAGTCTACGGAGAGGGGCGGCATATAAATCCAATAAATCTAATCTAATCTAATCACAGGCCTTGAGTTTGACACCCCTGCCCTAAGACAACCAAGGTTTTTATTTGAAAGCATTTGAGCATTCAAATTTTTTCCCCCAAATGCCATATCTTTATTTTCTGATAAGAATGCTGTGATGTCTCTTCAGCAAATCCATTTGTCCATGATTTTTGTCTTGCAAAGATCATCCTTTGTGTTATTTTGCGACATATCATAGAAGACATCAATTGTGACCATTCTATCATTGTAGCAGAAGGCTATACAGATCGCTCTTGCAGGTTGTCCAGCAAACCTGGAAAACAGGGAAATCAGGGAATTATCAGGGAAATTAGTAGTTCGGGAAATATCAGGGAATTCATGAAAAAAGCAAGAATAAATCAGGGGGGAAACTCTATTAAAATATTTAAAAGAGGGGAAAATCATGTAAAAAAATGGATCGCGCTGCCTGGCAGAGTCAAGCAAAAATGAGGATCAGCTACCGATATTTCTCCATGGCCTAGCCATTTGGTATGATTGCAAATTATAGGGTAATGTCAGGGAAAAATCATGGAATTTCAAAATGCTTTCCCCCTGGACACCCTGTCTTGACCTACGACTGGTCACTTAATGATCTTTCCAAATCACAGTGGACAAATTAAAAAGTATTTATGGCTTGTATCTGAACTGGGGAAGGTCACCCCACTCCCGTCACATGACTGTTTTGGATGCTTAACAACCTTTAACCACATTTGCAGCCATTTGCAGGACCCACAGTATTTGTATTTGTATTTATTAGATTTGTATGCCACCCCTCTCCGAAGACTCGGGGTGGCTAACAACAATATAAAAAGACAATGTAAACAAATCTAATATTAAAACAATCTAAAAAACCCCAATTTAAAGAACCACTCATACTTACAAGCATACCATGTATAAATTCTATAAGCCTAGGGGGAAGGGAAATTTCAATTCCCCCATGCCTGACGACAGAGGTGGGTTTTAAGGAGCTTGTGAAAGGCAAGGAGGGTGGGGGCAACTCTGATATCTGTGGAGAGCTGGTTCCAGAGGGCCGGGGCCGTCACAGTGAAGGCTCTTCTCCTGGGTCCCGCCAAACGACATTGCTTAGTCGACGGGACCCGGAGAAGGCCAACTCTGTGGGACCTAACCGGTCGCTGGGATTCGTGCGGCAGAAGGCGGTCATGGAGATATTCTGGTCCGATGCCATGAAGGGCTTTATAGGTCATAACTAACACTTTGAATTGTAACCGGAAATTGATCGACAACCAATGCAGACTGCGGAGTGTTGGTGTAACATGGGCATACCTAGGGAAGCCCATGACTGCTCTCGCAGCTGCATTCTGCACGATCTGAAGTTTCCGAACACTTTTCAAAGGTAGCCCCATGTAGAGAGCATTACAGTAGTCGAACCGCGAGGTGATGAGGGCATGAGTGACTGTGAGCAGTGAGTCCCAGTCCAGATAGGGCTGCAACTGGTGCACCAGGCAAACCTGGGCAAACACCCCCCCTCGCCCCTGCTGAAAGATGTTTCTCTAATGTGAGCTATGGATCGAGGAGGACGCCCAAGTTGTGGACCCTCTCTGAGGGGGTCAATAATTCCCCCCCCCCGGGTTATGGACGGACAGATGGAATTGTCCTTGGGAGGCAGAACCCACAGCCACTCCGTCTTATCCGGGCTGAGTTTGAGTCTGTTGACATCCATCCAGACCCCAACAGTCATGTGACCATAATTTTTATTGTTTTAGCAAGAAACCAGTGTCGAGACAAAAACCACTTTATTGGTCACTTTACTCAGGCAGTTACTTTTCTCCAAATACCTGCATGGTAATTGTTTTGCAATTAATGTGTCCGTAGCAGCAGGCAGTCCAGTTGAGTGTGGTACGTTCATGTTGTAGATTAGGAAAAATACTTCTTGATTACTTTCCAATTGCTTTTTTTTTTTTTAATGCCAATTTCAAAACACCATAAAAGCGGAAACCATTAAGATGATCGAAAGCAGCCTGCAGAATAGAAGCATTAAAATACTTAAAAATTAAAATATTTTAATGGCCTAGCATAAAAGTTTTTGCCGAACCATGCAAAAAGAGAAGAGCATACCAAATGAGATAGCATTTTTATAGTTATCTCAAGAATTGAAATATTTGCATGTACAGGAAACCCTTGATTAGATTCCAATTTATTTTGGCTTCAGTAGACAATATATGTATTTGGACATTTCTCTAAAATAATGGGTTTCACTCATTGTATCCGTACTAGTTTAAATGGTTCACTGAACTTTACATTAATTCTGCCAATTTATGCCATTGACTTAAATTATGCAGATGGTGTACATTTGTATGGAATCTAATGGTCATTTAAGTTTTAACGGTTAGTTTCTACCCAGGAATATATTAAATTGAGTTTTACTGTATTTTGGAAATCATTTGGCATGCAATGTACCACATATATACACGCAGATAAGCTGACAATTTTTTGTGTGAAAATACAACCTCAAAATTGGGTTTAGTTTATACACTGATGGGCTTTTCTGTGTATACACGAGAACAGTTTTAAAACTATCCATACATTTTGTACATACTCACATATAAGCCCATTTGGAGATAAGCTGACCCTCAGATTTTTAACTACAATGCCATGAAAATGGATAATCCATGGATTATCCACGGATAAGCCAATTATTAAAAATTAAAGTATATTTTGAGGGTTGAGTTATTTGTGGGCGGCACTTTTTCATGGATTTTAGGTTAAAAGTGGTCAGCTTTACCCATGGATGGGCTTATACATAAATCTATACAGTCATTTCAAGATTCTACATATTTTGTAATTCTCTAAAAAAAACCCACTAATAGAACTTATCATTACAACAGGATGGATTAAGAATTTTAGTCATTAGAAATGAATGAATTCCTAAATCTTCTGAACGTTAGATAACTTTTGTAATTTTGCAATAACATGACAATTTTGGTAAGGAGCCTGAAATCCAAGAACATAGTTTTTGGGGGGTGAGAATATGTAATTTATTTGTTATATAACCCTTGCAACACATTGGCAAGGCTGTGTGTTACTATATTAAAATTCTGGAGAAAGATAACACAGTGCCAGGATCGTAGCTGACTTACAAATCATTTCCTGGATGATAATAATACATGTAGGCTGCGACTTAAGTTCACAACTCAGGCTCAAATTTCTGTTGCTAAGTGGGACAATTTGTTAAGTGAGTTTTGCCCCATGTTATGACTTTTCGTGCCATAGTTGTTAAATGAATCACTGCAGTTTTTTTAATCAACAATTGGTTTTTTTCCCAATAAAATTTTATTAATTTTCATAAAATAGACAAAACTGACAAACATAACATTAAACATAAAAATGGGGTTGTATCTTCCCCGCTTATTCTAAAAGTAAAACTTTCAATACAGAAAAAGAATACTTAAAAAAAATACTTAAAGTCAACTTATTATTATAAATGAAAAGAAGAAATTTGTTTGACTTTTTATAATAGGTCTTCATGCATGAACTAATTCTAACATAATTCTAAAATCTTATCCCTACTAATTCTAATATAACACTTAAATCATATCTCTACTAATACAATTCTCTTTTTTGTTTATTTGTTTGTCTTAACTTTTTATTATTTCTTCTTATTTATCCATATATACACTTTGTTCCATATTTCATAAAATTCTGTTTCTTCTTGATCTTTTAACCGTCTTGTCATCATATCCATTTCAGCGCAATCTAATATTTTTTAACGACTTCCTCTTCTTTGGGAATATTTTCCCCTTTCCAATTTTGCTCATATATTATCCTGGCCGCGGTCAAAATGTGAATAACTAAGTATAAAATTTCTTTCTTATATTTCTGGTTGGTTATTCCCAGTAAATAAAATTCCGGGGTTATTTCTATCTCCTGTTTTACTATTTCTTTTATTATTCTTTCTGTCGTTTTCTAGTAAAGCTTAACTTTACTACACATCCACCATTGATGGTAGTAGGACCCTATTTCCTTCTTACATTTCCAACATAATGGGGAAGTCTTTGGGAACATTTTTGCTATCCTATTTGGTGGAAGGTACCACCTATAAAACATTTTAATTTGATTTTCTTTTAGGGAAACCGATCTTGTCATTTTCCAATTTGAGATCCAGACTTTTTCCCATGTGTCCATATCTATTTCTTTACCAATATTTTTGCACCAACTTATATTACCCTTTAAGGTCAAATCTATGTTTTTGTGGGCAATCAGGTATTTGTATACTTTCCCTATTATTTTAGTCTGATTAGTGATTAGTAAATTACCTAATAAATTTTTATTCTTATTAAAAATATATGTTATACTATCTCTCTGTTTATCAACAATTGTTAAGTGAACCTGGTTCCCCATTGGCCTTGCAAAAGATGATCACATGAGCCAAGACACTGCAGCCGTTATAAATAAAGTCCTACATGGCATAGGACCAGATTACTTCCGGGACCACCTCCTGCCACATCAGCCCCAGCGACCAGTCTGGTCTCACAGAGTCGGCCTTCTCCAGTTCCCATCAACTAGACAATGTCGTTTGGCTGTGCCTAAGGAAAGAGCCTTCTCTGTGAGGGCCCCAGCCCTCTGGAATCAGCTTCCCCCCCAGAGATTCATATTGCCCCCCCGCCCTCCTCGCCTTCCACAAGAGTTTAGAGATTCCTTTGTGCCGTCAGTCTTGGGGTCATTAGATTCTACCCCGTTGGCCAATGAATGAAATGCATGATAGTTTGTTTGACTGGGAATGATTGATTTTTGGGAACTTGGGTTTTTAGATTAGCTAGTTTTTAAGTTTATTTATTTATTTATTTGATTTTTATGCCGCCCTTCTCCTTAGACTCAGGGCGGCTTACAACGTGTTAGCAATAGCACTTTTTAACTGAGCCAGCCTATTGCCCCCACAATCTAGGTCCTCATTTTACCCACTTAGGAAGGATGGAAGGCTAAGTCAACCTTGAGCTGGTGATGAGATTTGAATCGCTGATCTGCAGATCTACAGTCAGCTTCAGCGGCCTGCAGTACAGCACTCTACCTGCTGCGCCACCCCGGATTTCAGATATTTTGTATTGCTTTTATATGTTGTAAGCCGCACCCAGTCCTCGGAGAGGGGCAGCATATAAATCGAATGAATGAATGAATGAATGAATGAATGAATGAATGAGTATGAGTCTGTTTCCAAGCATCTGAATTTTGATCATGTGATCATGGGGATATTGCAATGGCCGAAAGTAAGAAAAACTGTTATCACTTTTTCCCTTAATGCTGTTATAACTTTGAAAAGTTACTGAATAAAGTGTTGTAAGTTGAGAACCATCTATATGGGCTAATCACTAGTATTTCTAGACCAGTGATGGCTAACAACAGGGTGACAGCATGTGCCTGCACCACAATGCAATGCCACACAACCTCATCCCTGTGCCCCATCCACCTGTGCATGTGCGCATAACCTCCACGTTCTCCCCATGCATGCGTGGCTCCCTACACCTCCCCCTCCCATGCACATGTGACATCTCCTGCTTCCGTGCATGCATGTGTGACCCTTCCACCGCATGCGTGTGCATATCCTCTGCGCATGCGCATCAGAGACCCAAAAATCTGCTGGCCAGTGGAAGATGCATGCACATCTATGGTGGAGCTAAGCTGGGGCGATGCCTCGTGTGCCATCAGAGAGGGTACTGCATGCGTCATAGATTTGTCATCACAGCTCTAGATTAATATCATTTCACTGGTGTTTCAGAGCTTGTTCAATATTTTGTAGCAAAACCTTCTTGTAAACCAGTGTTTCTCTACCTGGGGGCAGGACCACTTTGGGGGTCGAACGACCATTTCACAGGGGTCGCCTAAGACCATGGGAAAAGACAAATTTCCCATCCTGTTAGGAACTAAAGCTTCTATTCCGGGATATTTTTGAAACATATTTTTACAATCCGACCAATCAGGCATTTACAGTGGGGGTGTCCCTCTGACCTTCCTGCCAATCAGCTTCAAGCTCTGTTGGGAGAATTGGTGCTAGACTTATGGTTGGGAGTCACCACCAACATGAGGAACTGTATTAAGGGGTCACGGCATTAGAAAGGCTGAGAACCACTTTTGTAAACAATCTTCAATATTTGTTTGGAAAAGAGGTTATCTGTTTTTAAATTTAAAAAAAATCACCTACTCGCTTTGTATGAAATAAATATCAGAACTAGAGATCAAGATGCTCAGCACAGAACTTTTAGATTGGGATAGGAATGTGGGATATAGAATGGGTTGACATAGAGAATAGGGAGAGAGTGGAATGGAATGGAATGGACCTTAGAGGTCTTCTAGTCCAACCCCCTGCTTAGGCAGGAAAGCTTATACCATTTCAGATAAATGTTTGTCCACTCTCTTCTTAAAAACCTCCAGTGTTTGAACATCCACAACTTCTGGTGGCAAGCTGTTCCACTGTCAGGAAATCTTAGTTCTAAGTTGCTTCTCTCCTTAATTAATTCAATTCAATTTATTAGATTTGTATGCCGCCCCGTCCGAAGACTCGGGGCGGCTCACAACAGTAATAAAAAACAATATTATAGCGAAACAAATATAATATTAAAAAGAAGCATATAAAACCCTATCATATTTAAAAACCAAACAACACATACCGTGTTTCTCCAAAAATAAGACACTGTCTTATATTAATTTTTGCTCCAAAAGTTGTGCTACGTCTTATTTTTGGGGGGTGCCTTATATTTCTCAAATAAGACAAATTCACAGGCAGAAAAGCTGACACCCCCAAAGAAAGTGTACCGTACAGTACACTGATTACGGTACGGTACCTGTCAGTATGGCACCCACACACACAAACGACGGCACTTATATGGTACAACAGTATACTCCCGCTATTGCAGCTTCCGGCCACCAGAGGAACTACAGTCTACGCACTGAAGTGGAGACTGTAATGGCAGTGAGACAGCAGCAGACTGTGTCTGCTGTACTGGACGGTACAAAGCGATGGAAGGAGCCAGCAGGGGATGCCACATTATTACGGTACCGCTATGAACAGCTTTGAATGGTACCATATGTTTTTCCACCGTACCGTATGTAAACTTGACTACGCCTTATTTTCGGGGGGTGCCTTATATTAGCAAATTCTGCAAAACCTCTGACATGCCTTACTTTCGGGGTACGTCTTATTTTCGGCGAAACAGGGTACATACCAAACATAAAATATAAAAAGCCTGGGGGAAAGGTGTCTCAACTCCCCCATGCCTGGCAGTATAGGTGGGTCTTGAGTAGTTTACAAAAGACAAGGAGGGTGGGGGCAGTTCTAATCTCCGGGGGAAGTTGATTCCAGAGGGCCGGGGCCGCCACAGAGAAGGCTCTTCCCCTGGGGCCTTAGTTTCCATCCGCTGCTTCTTATCCTGCCTTTTGGTGCATTGGACATTGTGGCAGCCCCTGAGATATCGGAACACTGCTATCATGTCTCCCTTAGTCCTTCTTTTCACTAAACTGCTCATTCCCAGTTCCAACAACATTCTTTATATGTTTTAGCCTCCAGTCCCCTAATCATCTTCATTCTTCTTCTTCATTGCTATTGTTTAATTGACTCGTCTATGTCTTAAAAGCTTTGCTTTTTCTTAAAATACAGACCTACTTATGTGTAACTGGAGGTTAACATTAACCTATAAACACATGTGCACTTTATTACCTTAAAACCTGGGCATAATTTTAATTAATTAATTATTAATTAATTTAATTTAATTTATTAGATTTGTATGCCCCCCCCTCTCCGAAGACTCGGGGCAGCTCACAACACGATACACAATGGACAAATCCAATACTAAAAACAGATTAAAACCCTTATCATAAAAATCACGAGTCCTTCAGGATCTGCCCTTAGAGATTTGGGATTCATACCTCTACAGCTAAAATTTTGGATGTTTTCAGCAAACAAATGTATGAAAAAAGAATAGAAATGCAACTCGTTCTGGGTTTTTTTGTGCATTTTCAAACCCACAACAAAGACACAAGCTTTTATATGAAAGTTGACATGTCTCTCTTTCTCTCCATCCCCCCCCCCCCTCAGTCTTTTATAGACAAATGTTTTCAATCTGTTCTTCCAGTTGTTCAGTTAATGAAATGTTTAGCAATCCTGACAGGATTTATGAATTTCGAATCTGAGGTAACATTTCTTCAGCGGGAAAGGAAACCTGGGCAGTGTCCCTGTGGGAATGAGATGAAAGAAACCATATTGGCTTCCTTCATCCTCCTTTACGCAACATTATCTAACTCAATTATAGAATATTCTGCAAGAGAAATTGAGCTCTGAGCAGCTAACTTCATTTATCGATTTTGTTTTTTTCTCCATCCTACACGAGAAAGAACGCATCTTAGAAACATAGAAGTCTGACGGCAGAAAAAGACCTCATGGTCCACCTAGTCTGCCCTTATACTATTTTCTGTATTTTGTCTTAGGATGGATATATGTTTATCCCAGGCATGTTTAAATTCAGTTACTGTGGATTTTTCTGCCACGTCTGCTGGAAGTTTGTTCCAAGGATCTACTACTCTTTCAGTAAAATAATATTTTCTCATGTTGCTTTTGATCTTTCCCCCAACTAACTTCAGATTGTGTCCCCTTGTTCTTGTGTTCACTTTCCTATTAAAAACACTTCCCTCCTGGACCTTATTTAACCCTTTAATATATTTAAATGTTTCGATCATGTCCCCCCTTTTCCTTCTGTCCTCCAGACTATACAGATTGAGTTCATGAAGTCTTTCCTGATACGTTTTATGCTTAAGACCTTCCACCATTCTTGTAGCCCGTCTTTGGACCCGTTCAATTTTGTCGATATCTTTTTGTAGGTGACGTCTCCAGAACTGAACACAGTACTCCAAATGTGGTCTCACCAGGGCTCTATATAGCGGGATCATAATCTCCCTCTTCCTGCTTGTTATACCTCTAGCTATGCAGCCAAGCATCCTACTTGCTTTCCCTACCGCCTGACTGCACTGTTCACCCATTTTGAGACTGTCAGAAATCACTACCCCTAAATCCTTCTCTTCTGAAGTTTTTGCTAACACAGAACTGCCAATACAATACTCAGATTGTGGATTCCTTTTCCCCAAGTGCATTATTTTACATTTGGAAACATTAAACTGCAGTTTCCGTTGCTTTGACCATTTATCTAGTAAATCTTCTTTTAATATTTATTTATTTATTTATTTATTTATTCTATTTTTATGCCGCCCTTCTCCTTAGACTTAGGGCGGCTTACAACATGTTAGCAATAGCACTTTTTTAACAGAGCCAGCATATTGCCCCCACAATCCGGGTCCTCATTTTACCCACCTCGGAAGGATGGAAGGCTGAGTCAACCTTGAGCTGGTGATGAGATTTGAACCGCTGACCTTCAGATCTACAGTCAGCTTCAGTGGCCTGCAGTACAGCACTGTACCTACTGCGCCACCCCGGCTCATATGCAGAAGTATTAAGCTTCCTTTTTCTAGAATGGGCAGATATTCTGGGAACTGGAAGAATTCCTGCAGTTCTCTTGAAAAGGCAGTCAACAGAGAATAGAAAAATTTATTGCTTGCCTCTAGTTTGTGGCCTGGTGCCTTCTGCTTGGAAGTTTTTCAAAGTTCTTAAAAATCAACCTGTCATCAAAACTATAGACCTTAGTCTGAATACAAATGAAGAATTCAGCCTGTGTTACACATCAACAGCTTATATTAAGTATAGGTAGTCCTCAAAAAATGACCACAATTGAGCCCAAAATTGATGTTTTTTTTAATTTATTTATTTATTATTTATTTATTTATTTATTAGATTTGTATGCCGCTCCTTTCCGCGGACTCGGGGTGGCTCACAACACAATAAAACAATTCATAACAAATCTAATAATATACAATTTAAAATTTAAAATAGTTTTAAAAACCCATTTTTAAGCAGACATACCTACAAATATACCATACATAAATTATATAGGCCCGGGGGAGATATCTCAGTTCTCCATTGACTCTGGAAGGAGAGTCCATCATGGGTTGTTAACCAATCCTATTGGTAGAGACTGAGTTAATTTAAATAATTAATTAACTGGCACCGCCCCCTTAGCAGCCCCCATGAGCCAGTTTTAAAAACTCAGTCTAAGTGTAGAGACGTTTGAGTTTTTGTCTTATGAGTTACCTCATGTTATTTTGACATAGGGGTTAATTAAAATTTATTAAAATTGTTTGTTATTATTTAAAATTGAATACTTATCGTTTTAATGTTTTTTTCTTGTGTTTTCACAGATCACTTTTCCAGTAAGGGGTCTCTGCCCTCCGTGGGCACTCCCCCACCGTTATTCTCCTCGGGGGCCCCTTCCCTCCGTGGGTACCACCCCTAGCGAGGAGCAACACAGCCTGGGGTCCCTGGCCTCCGAGGCCAGACCCGGCTGCGAGCCGAAGGTGGGGGGGTCCGCCCCCCCCACTGGGAGGCTTGGGGGAATCTCCACTTCCCCAGCAAGTTCCAGAGGCTTCCAAAAAAAGGCCAAACGGGCAAGTTCAGAGGCTTCCAAGGCTTCCCCGGCGTTGCTTCAAGGGAGAGGGCTGGCGCGGAGCCAGCGCCTCTCAGCTGTTCGGCGGCTCGTAAAAAAGCCGCCGCCGAAGCCGCCGCCGCGTCGCTCGTGCTGGGATCGCACGAGAGCGGCGAAAATCGGAAATAAATGCTTGAGCGTGCCGGCGGCTGTTAAAAGTGGAGGTCTATGGCCTGGGGGGGTTGCCCCCCCCAAAGGAACAGCGCGGTGACATAGAGGGCTAATTTCCCTCAGAAGTCTTTCCCGCGCCCGCCATTTTGTCCCTCGGCGGGAAAGTTGCTCTCCGCCCAGAGAATGGGCGCGATCAACCAATCGGGGCAGGAATTGCGCATGCGCTAGCCCCAGGGGTGCCTGGTCGCCATTTTGTGCGTGGTGTTGGTGTGAGCTAGTTGCAATCTCTTATCTCCGGTGTTACTGTAAGTACAATGGAAGATCAAATGAATCCAGGGAAAGTGCCTTCTCCTAGCACTGCCCCCAAGGCCAAGGCCAAGGCTAAAGATAAAGCCAAATCCCAGCATTCCTCTTCTTCACTAAAAGATGCAGAAAAGAGGATTCAGGCCTTGGAAAAAAGGCTGGAAGCGGCCCTTCACACCCCTTTGACGGTTTCCCCTCTGTCTGCGCAGTATTTGCCCCTGGCCAGGGACACACCAGTTCCCCATACTGCCATAAGGCCAGCAGAGGTGATGTCAGACCGCGATTGGTCTCCAGACAGACAGATGCCAATGATGCCTCAGGTGCTCCCTTCTCCTGGTCCTATTCAGCCTAGGCCAGGGTCAGCAAGTCAGTCTCTAAGGAGCGGCCAGGGACCCTCAGCCACCTTCACGCCAACAGCAGCGGGGCTTCGTGGTCCACCTGAGCATTGGGCTTCTACAGGAGTTAGGCCTCTACCAGATACTTGGCCTCAGATGTCCCCTTCGGTTCAGGATTTAATTAATAATGCCTACACTCAGGGGATGGTGGTGGGGGTGCAACAAGTTACGCAGCAGCCTCGCCAGGTGCAATCAAAAAACCTGTGGTGCGCACCGCCCCCCTCAGGCTTGGGGTCTTGGGCTGAGGAGGCCAGCCCGTCAGAGGAAATTGAAAAAGACTATGAGCTCTCTGATGATGAGACACCACCAGAACAGCCTGTGGCTGCTGGGCTCTTTAAGGCCTCAACTTTCAGGGTACTGCTTCATAAAGCAAAACAGACTGTAGACTTGCCAGGCCCTGAAAAAGCAGGAGACCCCACAGATGGGACAAAACCGGCTACAGTCCTCTTTAAAGAACCCCAGCCTGAGTCAGAGCACATCCCATCCTCTGATATCATCCTGCAAAGTGTCAAAAGACCCTGGCAACATCCAGCTGCCGCTCAGGGTCCCTCTGCAGTAGAGAGAAGATTCTACACATGTGATGAGGAGGTAGAGAAATTATTGGAATTCCCTCCTATAGACCAGCCTGTCATGCAGCTGATTTCTAAGTCTTTAGTGCCCTCTGAGACAGGCGATAGCCTTAAGCCTGAGGACAGAAAGGCAGAGGTGTTGATCCGAAAAACCCACCAGATGGCGAGCTGGGGATTTCGAGCAGCGGCGGCTGCTTCCTTTTTCACCCGAGCATCTATTGTCTGGCTGCAGGAGATGCAGGCCAGACTTGGACCAGATGAGGGTCGCTTGCGACAGGATCTTGGGAAGCTGTTGGCAGCAGCGGAGTTTTCAGCAGACGCCACTCTGCATGCTGCCAAGTTTTCGGCCAGGAGTATGGCAGCAACACTTTCATCAAGGCGCCTACTCTGGCTGCGGAGCTGGCCAGCGGACCTCAAGTCCAAATGGAACCTGGCCTCGGCTCCTTTTCAAGGAGAAAAGCTTTTTGGGGAGGCGTTAGATCCAGTCCTTGTTGAAGACAAGGATAAAAGAAAGTCCCTCCCCAGAGCCTACCGGCGCCAAGAGCGTCGCTATACTCCCTACCAGCGCAGGCCGTCCTTTCGGTGGGACTCTTCTGCTCCAGCGGGTCAGAATGCAAGACCCTACTCTCAGACCCCATATAACTCCAACACGTTCCGGGGAGATAGAGCGCCCTTCCAGGATCGCCAAAGGGGGTATCAACAGTCGAGACGCCCCTTTCGTGGCGGCCAGAGGGGCTTCAAGCGCTCTAAGTGACTCTCTTCAACAACCCCTGGGAGGAAAACTTCGGTTTTTCGAAGCCGCCTGGCGGACTACATCCTCCGACAGGTGGGCGTTAGCAACTGTCTCCCAGGGCTTGCGCTTGGAGTTCCTGCAGCCCCCTCCTTACCGTTATGTGCAGTGCCCAGTTCAGCGGGACCCCCTGAAGAGGTCTCAGCTTCTGCAAGAGGTTGCCCATCTGTTGGAGATCCGGGCAATAGAGGAGGTGCCCAGGCACGAGATAGGTACCGGCTTTTATTCAAAGGTCTTCCTTGTGCCAAAGTCATCGGGAGGGGTTCGCATGATCCTCAATTTAAAGCACCTCAATACTTATATCAAATATCGGCGATTCCGGATGCATTCCCTTCAAACCATCTTGGCCGCAATTCGAATGCAGGACCTATTAACCTCCATAGACTTAAAAGAGGCCTACCTGCATGTGCCCATCCTACAGTCTCATCGGAGGTTTCTCCGGTTCGCCCTGGGAGGCTCTCACTATCAGTACAGGGCAATGCCGTTCGGCCTGTCGTCGGCCCCTCGCACCTTTACAAAGTTGCTCGACGTTCTGACGGCGGAAATCAGATCCCAGGGTATTCGTGTTCTGGCATACCTGGACGATCTCATTATCCTGTCCAGATCCTCCCAGAGGGCGCGGGCAGATTTGGCAGTTACCAGACACACGTTGGAATCCCATGGGTTCACAATCAACGAGGAAAAAAGTCATCTTCTTCCGACAGCCAGGCTGTTGCACCTGGGTTCCATGATAGACACCTCCACAGGGACTGTGACTTTGTCTCCAGAAAGGATGGCAAACATCCGACAATTGATTTCACATCTTCGGCAACAACATCGGGTGTCTCTCGCATTCCTTTCCAAGCTCCTGGGCACCCTTGTTTCCGCTATCGGCATTGTACCTTGGGCCCGTCATCATCTCAGGGCCCTTCAATGGTTTCTTCTACCTTGGCAAAAGGCCAAACTGAGTCACTCTCAAAAATCAGTTCACCTTCCTTCCTCGGTCAAGGCATCGTTGGGCTGGTGGACTTCCCCTGCCTTGGACAACGGAACCTTCTTCTGCAACCGGGACCGCTTAATCCTCACAACGGATGCCAGTCTGTCCGGTTGGGGGGCCCACATGGGGCTACACATGGCCCAGGGCCTTTGGTCTCCGGAAGATCTGAGCCCAATCAACATCAACTTTTTGGAGCTCAGGGCTGTCTTTCTGGCTCTTCAGGCCTTCCTCCCTTGGGTTCTGGGCAAGCATGTGTTGGTCTTGACCGACAATGTTGCTACCAGGGCCCACCTGAATCATCAAGGGGGAACGAAGTCGCTTCGCTTAATGGTCGAGTCAGCGGCTCTCTTCGACTGGGCGGAACCCCGTTTAGCCTCTCTGTCGGCCGAACATATAGCCGGGACCAGCAACGTTCAGGCAGACTGGCTGAGCAGATCTACCCTGGACCCCGGAGAGTGGAGACTGGATCCCGGAGTATTTCACCTGATAAGTCAACGTTTCGGGACTCCTCTGGTGGACCTCTTTGCATCTCAAGCCAACACGCAGCTGGTGAGGTTTTATTCACGGTTCCCTTCACCGAGGGCGGAGAAAGTCAACGCTCTATTGTCTCCATGGCCCAGCGGCCTACTGTATGCTTTCCCCCCAACGTGTCTACTGCAACGGGTGCTGGACAAAATAATTCAGGAGGCGGCGGAGGTCATCTTAGTGGCGCCATATTGGCCCCGTCGGCCGTGGTTCGCGGACCTGGTAGCTCTCTCAGTGTCCCCTCCTTGGAGGATTCCGGATCGCCTAGTCTCCCTCACTCAGGGCTCCATTTGTCACCCGGAGCCTCAATGGTTCCAGTTAGCCGCCTGGCGTGTGAGCGGGAGTGACTAGTGCAGCAACACCTACCGGACACTGTCATTGCGACTATGCAGGCGGCTCGTCGGCCATCGACAGTGCGGATATACCAGGCAACGTGGGCAGCCTTCTGCAGATTTTGTTCGGCCCGTCATTGTGATCCAAAGCAGGCCTCGCTCATTGCAATTCTTGAATTTCTCCAATCAGGCATTGAGCGGGGTTTAGCCCCCAACACCTTGAAAAGACAGGTGGCGGCCCTGTCCACTATCGTCCGTGTATCAGAATTCCGATCTTTAGCTCAACATCCATGGGTGAGAGATTTCATCAAAGGAGCTATTAACCAACACGCTCCTCCGGTAAGGAGATTCCCGACATGGGACCTCACACTAGTGTTACGGGCCCTCACGGGACCCCCCTTTGAGCCAATGAGGTCGATTTCCTATAGACTGTTATCAATAAAGACATTGTTTTTGGTGGCGATTACATCTGCCCGTAGAGTCTCGGAGTTGTCAGCACTTTCCGTCAGGCCAGACTTATGTGTGTTCCATCCGGACAGAGTGGTGCTCCGGTTGGACCCTTCGTTTATCCCGAAGGTGAATTCCGATTTTCACAGACGGCAGGAACTGGTTCTACCGGACTTCTGCACACATGGTCAACATCCCTCTGAACTTCGTTGGCACAAGATCGATGTCCGAAGAGCCTTGAAGCTCTATATCAGGAGGACAGCGCCTTTTCGAAAGACAGAAAGACTCTTTGTTTCCTTTGCTCAGACCTCAATGGGTCTTGCAGTGTCTTCGCAATCCCTTAGTCGCTGGATTAAAGATTGCATTGCGGAGGCTTATGCATCGAGATCTCAGTCTCCCCCCGCCGGGGTCCTGGCCCATTCCACCAGAAGTGCGGCTGCTTCAGCGGCTTGGTCAACGCAAGCTTCCTTGGAGGATATCTGTCGTGCCGCTACTTGGGCCTCCTCTTCTACTTTTATACGCCATTATAAACTGGACTCATGGGCTTCGGCGGAGGCTTCATTTGGCAGGCGTGTCTTACAGCGAGTGTGTGTCACTCCAACGACCTCGGCCCAGCCTTTTCCCTCCCAGGGGACTTGATCTTTGGTATATCCCATGATGGACTCTCCTTCCAGAGTCAATGGAGAAGAACCGTTGTACATACCTGAACGGTCTTCTCAGTGCTCTGGAAGGAGAGTCCATACCCACCCGGCATGGTGTTTGGCCAGGTCGCCGGAGTGCTGGGACTGTTAAACTTTCTTGTTTGGTTATGAAGTTAATAAAAGTTTCTGATTTTTACATTGTCTTCGTTTTTAAAACTGGCTCATGGGGGCTGCTAAGGGGGCGGTGCCAGTTAATTAATTATTTAAATTAACTCAGTCTCTACCAATAGGATTGGTTAACAACCCATGATGGACTCTCCTTCCAGAGCACTGAGAAGACCGTTCAGGTATGTACAACGGTTCTTTCCCCATGCCTGACGGCAAAGGTGGGTTTTTAGGAGTTTACGAAAGGCAAGGAGGGTAGGGGCAGTTCTAATCTCTGGGGGGGTGCTGGTTCCAGAGAGTCGGGGCCGCCACAGAGAAGGCTCTTCCCCTGGGGCCCGCCAACCGACATTGTTTAGTTGACGGGACCTGGAGAAGGCCGACTCTATGGGACCTAATCGGTCGCTGGGATTCGTGCAGCAGAAGGCGGTCTCGGAGATATTCTGGTCCGATGCCATGAAGGGCTTTATAGGTCATAACCAACACTTTGAATTGTGCCCAGAAATTGATCGGCAACCAATGCAGACTGCGGAGTGTTGGTGTAACATGGGCATATTTAGGAAAGCCCATGATTGCTCTCACAGCTGCATGTTGCTAAGTGAGAGATTTGTTTTAAGTGAATTTTTCCCTATTTTACGACTTTTCTTATCATATTTGTTCAGCGAATCACTGCTGTTGTTAAATTAGTGACACAGTTGTGAAAGTGAATCTGGCTTCCCCATGGACTTTGCTTGTCAGAAGGTCACAAAAAGGGCTCACATGACCTTTTAAGATATTCATGAACTGGGAAAGCCAATGGTAACAAGGTCAGCCAATGAATAGGCATAGCAACTAAGTCAGCCAATGGGAGCTTGAACACTTCTGAGTCTGTTGCAGAGAATCGAAGCTGAAACTTAATTTTAAGGCTGGGCATGGCTCAGTACAGTCTTCTCTCTAGTCTACTCTGTGCTTGTCTGCTCTGCTGAAATGAAACTAACTCTCCTGCTTTTATTTACCTGTAACCGATTGAAGACGAATTCTACTTGTGATATTGTAAATATATATATTATTATGTTTATAAAAGAAGTTATTCAATCCAGCTGAATCAGTCATCTGTGTGTGCTTCTGGTTTTGATTTTACAACAAACTTTAATATGACCCCCAGACGCTGTGACTGTCATAAATATAAACCACTCGCCAAGCATCCAGATGTAAATCACATGACCATGGGAATGCTGCAGTGGTCATAATTGTGAAAAACAGTAACCAAGTCATTTTTTTCAATGCAGTTATAACTTTGAATGGTCACTAAATGAACTGTTGTAAATAGAGGACTGCATTTGGAAGCTTGTTTTCAAACAAGTGTTTGTGGCCTTTGCATTATCTAACAGGCGGTTCCCACCAAACCAGGGGTAGGCAAAGTTGGCTCTTCTTTGACTTTTGGACTTCAACTCCCAGAATTCCTGAGCCAATCATGCTAGCCCAGGAATTCTGGGAGTTGAAGTCCATATGTCATAGAAGAGCCAACTTTGCCTACCGCTGCACCAGCTCAATCCCAATTGTTTGGGGCTGCAGGGTGTTCCTTTCCCTCCGGGGCAGTGGCATTCTGCCCCTCGGGATCCAGGGGATCCCCTGTTCTAGATCGAGCCCTCCAAGCAATCGTGAAAAAAGGAGTGATGGGGACTCCTATCCCCATCCTCCCAGCGCGGCTCGATCCCCACCCGGAAGTGGGAACACATTTTCAAAGCCTGTTTCATCCAGAAAGGCATTTCTTAATCGGCTCTGTACCCAAAAATAAAACTAAAAAATAAGCCTCTACTACTTCTAGGGGACTCTGTTCTTATAATCGTAGAACCATGATTTTTTTTTTTTTAAATGATTTTAAGGCTTTTGACACGGGTGCATCTTCAACCGCATGATGTCTTTTTCCTCCCTCCTCCTTTTTTTCCTTTTTCTGTTCAGGACTATAACGACGAAATCCGACAATCACAGTTGCAGGAATTAACTTACTTGAATGGAGGCTCAGAAAATACCGAAGGTCCGGTAGTCCGCGGAAAGCCTCCCTTAAGGCCACGGGGAGGCCTATCTCCTGCTTTGGCAAGGTATGCTGGGTGTGTGGAGGGGGGGGGCAGAAATAATATTTTGGGCTGTTGGCAATAAGTTCACTTTATATACAATATAATATAATACTGCACCTCCCTTATGAAACCAGGTTGCAACGCCTTGGTCTCTTCAGCCTTGAAAGACAGCGTTTAAGGGTTGACTTGATTGAAGTGTATAAAATCATGCATGGGATAGAAAAGGTGGATAGAGAAAAATTATTTTCTCTATCACACAATACTAGGACAAGGGGGCACTCCCTAAAGCTCATAGGTAAGAAAGTGAAGACAAATCAAGGGAAATATTTCTTCACCCAGAGGGTCCTTGGTTGATGGAATTCACTTCCAGAAGAGGTCGTGACAGCTGTCAGCCTTGATAGCTTCAAGGCAGGATTAGACAGATTCATGGAGGCCAAGTGTATCTGTGGTTATTGAAACGGATGTCCATGTGCCGCCTCTATGTTGGTTGAGGCAGGCAGGATTCCCTTGAGTACCATTTGTTGGGGGTCAAGGGAAAGGGAGGGTCTTGCCTTCTCTTTCTGCTCAAGATCTCCATGTACAATTGGTGGACCACTGTGTGACACAGAATGCTGGACTCGATGGGCTTTGGCCTGATTCAGCACGACTCTTCTTACGTTTTTATGTTTAATACAATACAATACAATATAATAAATGTAATATGTTATCTATCTATCTACATACCTACCTACCTACCTATCTAATATAGTACAGTGGTAACTCTACCTAAGAGCGCCTCTACTTAAGAACTTTTCTAGATAAGAACTGTGTGTTCAAGATTTTTTGCCTCTTCTTAAGAATAATTTTCTACTTAAGAACTCAAGCCCGGAAAAATTTCCCAGGAAATTTGAGAGCAGCACAAAGGCCCGGCCAGTTTCCTGCCATTCCCCCTTTAATCGCAGCCATTTTGGGCTTTTTTGGGTTGCCAGAAGATCCTTTTGGTGGCGCTCAAGGAGGCTTTGGCAGCCCAGAGTGAACAAAGGGAGGCGTGTGCTCCTCTTTGCCACCTCAGAGTCTCTCTCTCTCTCTCTCTCTTTTTTAAGCCTTAAAGTTTTGGATTTTTTTTATTCCCCTCACCTCACCTTCTTCCTTCGGCAGTGACTGTCCTCCTCCTCCTCTTCTTCCTCCTCCTCCTCCCACCCAAATTCTGAGCTTTTAGTTCTTTCCTAATGGGTTTGCACACATTTGCTTTTACATTGATTCCTATGGGAAAATTGCTTCTGATTACAAACTTTTCTACTTAAGAACCTGGTCATGGAACGAATTAAGTTCTTAAGTAGATACCACTGTATAGGATTTTTTAACCCAGAAGATAAAACTGTTCAGATGTAAAATAGAGAGTAGCTAGAGTATCAACAGCAAAGATTATAGAAACATTAGTCCAGCAGCCCCCAATTTGTGGTCCGCGGCCTACTAATTACCACCGGGCCCATGGGGGGTGGCCAGTGTTTGTGCTTTTGCCCGCATACACAACCCCTCTTACGTGACCCTTGTTGCCAATTGCAATGCCATCCATGTGAGTGTTGTGGGTGGATGCACATGTGTTTGCCTCCCTCTTCCCCTCTTCCCCCCATTTTGGGACGCCAATCTGGAAAGTTTAGGGAACTCTGCTTTAGTCTTATTCTCATATCATTTTTAAATATACAGTGATACCTCGTGTTACGAACTTAATTGGTTCTGGGACGAGGTTTGTAAGGTGAAAAGTTTGTAAGATGAAACAATGTTTCCCATAGGAATCAATGGAAAAGCAATTATTGCGGTGCAAGCCCAAAACTCACCCCTTTTGCCAGCCGAAGCGCCCATTTTTGCACTGCTGGGATTCCCCTAAGGCTCCCCTCCATGGGAAACCCCACCTCCGGACTTACGTGTTTTTGTGATGCTGCAGGGGAATCCTAGCAGTGCGAAAATGGGTGCTTTGCTGGCAACGGAAGTCCGGAGGTGGGGTTTCCCAGTGAGGGGAGCCACAGCAAAATTGCAGCATTGCAAAAACACGGAAGTCCGGAGGTGGGGTTTCCCAGTGAGGGGAGCCACAGCAAAATTGCAGCATTGCAAAAACACGGAAGTCCGGAGGTGGTGTTTCCCATGGAGGGGAGTCTCAGGGGAATCCCAGCAGTGCAAAAACGGGCAATTCGCTGGCAACAGAAGTCCGGAGGCGGCAGCTTGGGTTTGTAAGGTGAAAATAGTTTGGAAGAAGAGGCAAAAAAAATCTTAAACCCCGGGTTTGTATCTCAAAAAGTTTGTATGACGAGGGGTTTGTAAGACGAAGTATCACTGTATTTCTCTCCGCTGTCACCTGTGAGCCTGGCTGCCCGTTATCGTTTCTTATCGATGGCTGTTTTTATCTTGGGTTTGTTTTTTTCTTACAAGCTGCCTACAGTCCCATTGTTCCATTTGGGCCACTGCATAAACCCTTTAGATGAAATAAATAAATACATCGGTGCTGCTGTGACGAATCTTCCTGCAAATATTTTTTTTTTAAAAAGGGTTTTGCACATAACCATATAGCGACTGGCAAAATAATGGTTGTTTGAAAAAGAAGACCGGGAGCTGTACGGAGGGAAAAGTGTGATTGTTTTCTACTCCCTGATTTGTTGGGGGAGATAGCATCTAGGGGTGATAGGGGCATATGCTTGTTGTAGATTATGAACTATTATTCTTGTCTAACCATCTGCGCGGCACAAAAAGCTGAGCTGTGTACGTGAAATAAAAGGCTCAGGTTTGAAGCATTGATCGCTGAAGTCATCTTCAAATTGCTCACCATCTTGTCTTCTTTATCTGCTGCTCTGTCTGCAAAAGAAGAATAGAGAGAGAGAGAAACCCTGCAGATAGTGCATTCTTCTGGGTCTTTTGTTTGCTTTTTAATGTATTTTTTCTTCTTCTTTTAAGACCGTTTCTTGAATTAGACAGGCTGTGGGTCCTTGATCTGTTTCTCAAGAATAAAGCTACTGCTAGCTTCCTGTTTTTCTTTTTTTTGCAAAACCAGATTTCCTCCGCTCTTTGCTTTGGTTGAAATCCTTTAAGTTTTGTTCCTGGTGCATTAAAGTAAACTTGTGGAGTTGTTTTTCTTTTTTAAAATCTCCCTATTCCCAGAAGCAGGCAAGAAAAGCAGTATTTCCTAGTGACGTAATCTCTATATCCATATTTGTGTGACTCTACACCTGTATGTTAAGACCCCTTTTGAAGAGACAAATGAAATAAATATTTTCTCTGTTCTGCCGGCGTGTCTCAACCGCCCGTAATTACAGGGTAATTAGTCCAGGAAGACACACACCACACGATAAAAGGAAAAACCCAAAAGTTTTTATAAACAGAAAAAGAAACAGCTCCCTTTTTAAATGCCAAAGGGATTTTCTGGTACACACAAGGCACAGGTTAAATGCAATCCAATTGTTCACCCAATAATTGGGAAATTGAGTCCAATTCAAAAGTCCAGAGAGTCCACACACAATCTTGAACAGCACAAAACCCACGATCTTGATGGAACAATGAATCAGATAAACATGTTCCCTCCCCCTAGGCTTATAAAATTTATGCATGGTACGCTAGTGTGTATGATTGGTTTTAATTTGTGGTGTTTTTAAATTAATTTAAATATTGGATTTGTCTTACATTGTATTGCTATTGCTGTGAGCCACCCCGAGTCTGCGGAGAGGGGCGGCATACAAATCTGATTAAACTCAAACTCAAACTGCCATGAGGCTAAAACACCAGGCTGCACTTTTATCTGTAGCACTAATTACAGCAGCCCCATCCAACCACAGGTGGCCTCATTTTCTCTTGTAATAATCCTTCAGTTGTTGTCTCCTATGTATCACTCTAAGCAGGCGTGGATGTGTCATTAATTCTTGTTCAGAATCCAGGGATGATACAGATGATTGATCTCCTCCTGGGCTGTCTGCCAAACTCCCCTCTTCCCTGTCACTCACGCTTCCTTGCTCAGAGGAGGCTTCGTCGGCAGATTCCATGGGGAGCAAAACAGGCCTGCGGCATGTGGATGTTTCCCCCACATCCACCTGCACATTCCTTGGGCAGGAGCTGGGCCAGAGCTAACCACACATTCGCCAGGATTTTTTTTCTTTTTCATCCGAAGGGTAGTTGCAGACGGTTCTCTAACCCAGTGTTTCCCAACCTGGGAACTTGAAGATAACTGGACTTCAACTGGGAATTCTAGGAGTTGAAGTCCAGATATCTTCAAGTTGCCAAGGTTGGGAAACACTGCTCTAACCCATTAGATTGCATCTTTCTCTCATGCATTTCATCATGTGTCTCTATTAAGTGCACAAGGTCAGATTTTACCTTTATTAAAGCATTTCATGTGGCAGTTTGCATCATCTCCCACCTCAGCCAGGTTAGGGGAGGAGCCCACGATTACTGAAAGTACCATGTTTCCCCGAAAGTAATATCCTGTCTTATTATATTTTTTTTGGGAAAAAAAATGGTACCCAAGGGAATCCTGCCTGCCTCAACCAACATAGAAGTGGCACTTGGACATCCGTTTCAATAACCACCGATACACTTATACAATTTCAGAGAATTGGCTATCCACTCTATTTTTAAAAACCTTCAAGTGGTGAAGCATCCACAACTTCTTAAAGAAAGCCACTGCTTAATCGTTCTCACTGGAGATTGAAAATGGGGCTAGGTGGAATGATTCATAGGTAATTAAAAGAGCCTTGGTGGTGCAGTGGTTAGACTGCATTATTATTATTATTATTATTATTATTATTATTATTATTATTATTAATTAAATTTGTATGCCGCCCATCTCCATAGCCTCGTGGCGGCTCACAGCAATAGTAAAAAACAATGTCTCAGGTTCCCCATGCCTGACGGCAGAGGTGGGTTTTAAGAAGTTTACGAAAGGCAAGGAGGGTGGGGGCAATCCTAATCTCTGAGGGGAGTTGGTTCCAGAGGGCCGGGGCCACCACAGAGAAGGCTCTTCCCCTGGGTCCCGCCAGATGACATTGTTTAGTCGACGGGACCCGGAGAAGGCCCACTCTGTGGGACCTAACCGGTCGCTGGGATTCGTGCGACAGAAGGCGGTCCCGGAGATATTCTGGTCCGATGCCATGAAGGGCTTTATAGGTCATAACCAACACTTTGAATTGTGACCGGAAACTCATTGGCAACCAATGCAGACTGCGGAGTGTTGGTGAAACATGGGCATACCTAGGGAAGCCCAAGTATTGCAAGCTACTTCTGCTGATCACTGGCTGCCAGCAGTTTGGCAGATCGAATCTCAGTAGACTCAAGGTTGACTCAGCCTTCCATCCTTCCGAGGTCGGTAAAATAAGGACCCAGATTGTTGGGTTCAATATGCTTACTCTCTGTAAGTAGGGAGCAAGCATATTGAGAAGGCCGTAAAGCACTGTGAAGTGGTGTTTAAGTCTTTAAAAAAATTCCATCCTGAATCTCTGTATCCAGCTTGGAATATGAGAAGTTCTCCAACTCAGAAGGTGCCCTTTTCATGACGATTCCCTCTTTCCTTCCCCTTAGGGCCCGTGGGGGTGTGCTGCCACCACCCTCCAGCATTCCAAGAGGGGCACCAGCGCCCCGGGGAGTCCCTTCCGGCAGAGGTCCCGTCAGCCGCGGCCGTAGCCTTATCGCTCCCAGAGCAAGAGGAGTTCCGCCATCGGCAGGTTACCGACATCTCCCGCCACTCCCGGCACAAGACACCTACGGGGAATACGTGAGTACCGACCTCCCAAAATAATGGATTTGCGACCATGTTCTTACGGTAACTGGCTCACCTTTTACATGCCTGTCATGATATAGGTGGACCTCGACTTCACAACTTTTTTTTTAATAACAGTTCAAAGTTACAACAGGGACTTGTGACCATTTTTCACTCTTAACAAAGCCATTCCAGTGTCCCTATGGTTCTGTGATCACAATTCAGATACTTGGCAACTGGCAGGTATATGGTGTGTCCTGAGTTCAGGTGATAACTTTTGGGGGACCATCTGATAAGTAAAGGCAATGGGGAATCCAGATTCACTTAACAATACGTTACTATTTGTATTTGTATTAATTAGATTTGTATGCTGCCCCTCTCTGCAGACTCGGGGTGGCTAACAGCAATAAAAAAGACAATGTAAACAAATCTAATACAGTGAACCCTCGAGTTTCGCGTCCTCAAGGATCGCGAAAGGGCTATTTCGCGAGTTTTCAACCCGGAAGTAAACTCCACCATCTGCGCATGCGTGCCCTTCCACGCATGCGTAGATGGTGGAGTTTCCCCGCCGGGCAGAGGCTTCCCTGGGTCTTCCCCCTCTTGCCCCCGTAAGACCACAGCGGCGGCGCGAGCAACGGCGTGGGCGGGCGGGCGGCACGCGCGGGGACACCCCAGCTCGGCTCCCCAGCTGGGAAGCGGCCCCAGCAACAGTGTGGGCGGGCGGGCGGTGTCCGCGCGCTTGGGGACATCGCAGCTCCGCTCCCCAGCTGGGGAGCCGAGCTAGGGAGTCCCGACCGCGCGCGCGCGTTGCTGGGGAAAGCGCACGCGCTTGGGGAATCCCTAGCTCCGCTTCCCAGCTGGGGAGCGGAGCTAGGGATTCCCCAAGCGCGCGCGCTTTCCCCAGCAACGCGCGCGCGGTCGGGACTCCCTAGCTCGGCTCCCCAGCTGGGAAGCGGCCCCAGCAACAGCGTGGGCGGGCGGGCGGTGTCCGCGCGCTTGGGGACATCGCAGCTCCGCTCCCCAGCTGGGGAGCCGAGCTAGGGAGTCCCGACCGCGCGCGCGTTGCTGGGGAAAGCGCGCGCGCTTGGGGAATCCCTAGCTCCGCTTCCCAGCTGGGGAGCGGAGCTAGGGATTCCCCAAGCGCGCGCGCTTTCCCCAGCAACGCGCGCGCGGTCGGGACTCCCTGGCTCGGCTCCCCAGCTGGGAAGCGGCCCCAGCAACAGCGTGGGCGGGCGGGCGGTGCCCGCACGCTTGGGGACATCGCAGCTCCGCTCCCCAGCTGGGGAGCCGAGCTAGGGATTCCCCAAGCGCGCGCGCTTTCCCCAGCAACGCGCGCGCGGTCGGGACTCCCTAGCTCGGCTCCCCAGCTGGGAAGCGGCCCCAGCAACAGCGTGAGCAACGGGGTGGGCGGGCGCGAGCAACGGGGTGGGCGGGCGAAGGGCGGGCGGCAGTGGAAGCAAAAACACCATCTGCGCAAGCGCAGATGGTGTTTTTACTTCAGCACCGCTACTTCGCTAAAAATCGATCATCGCGTGGGGTCCTGGAACGGAACCCTCGCGATGATCGAGGGTTCACTGTATTAAAAATAATCTTAAAAACACTCAATTTAAAGAACCACTCATACGTACAAGCATACCATGTATAAATTCTATAAGCCCTAGGGGGAAGGGAAAATTTCAATTCTCCCATGCCTGACGACCAGAGGTGGGTTTTAAGGAGCTTGCGAACGGCAAGGAGGGTGGGGGCAACTCTGATATCTGGGGGAAGCTGGTTCCAGAGGGTCGGGGCCGCCACAGAGAAGGCTCTTCTCCTGGGTCCCACCAAACGACATTGCTTAGTCGACGGGACCCGGAGAAGGCCAACTCTGTGGGACCTAACTGGTTGCTGGGATTCGTGTGGCAGAAGGCGGTCCCGGAGATATTCTGGTCCGATGCCATGAAGGGCTTTATAGGTCATAACCAACACTTTGAATTGCGACCGGAAACTGATCGGCAACCAATGCAGACTGCGGAGTGTTGGTGTAACATGGGCATATTTGGGAAAGCCCATGGTTGCTCTCGCAGCTGCATTCTGCACGACCTGAAGTTTCCGAACACTTTCAAAGGTAGCCCCATGTAGAGAGCATTACAGTAGTCGAACCTTGAGGTGATGAGGGCATGAGTGACTTTGAGCAGTGAGTCCAAGTCCAAGTAGGGCCGCAACTGGTGCCCAAGGCGATTGTTGTACAACTGCAGTGATTCACTTAACAACTGTGGCAAGACAGGTCATAAAATGGAGCAAAGCTCACTTAACAAACTGTTCTTATTTAGCTCGGTTGTTGTAAGTCGAGGGTGACCTATAATTTGATGGTCAGGCAGAGTTCTGAGCCCCATAATTTATTTATTTATTGATTGATTGAATGGATTTGTATGCCGTCCCCAAGGACTCGAGGTGGCTTACAGCATATAAAAACAATACAAAATATCCTAAATCCACTTAAATTTAAAACTAGCTAATCTAAAACCCAAGTTACTTAAAAAACAACCATTCCATTCAAACAAACACATATACTGTACATTTTATTCATCGGCCAGGGGGCTAGAACCTAATGGCCCCAAGCCTGGTGACCCAGATGAGTCTTAAGACTCTTGTGAAAGGCGAGGAGGGTAGGGGCGGGGCGGATCTCTGGGAGGAGCTCATTCCAGAGGGCTGGGGGCCCCCACAGAGAAGACTCTTCCCCTAGGCCCCGCCAAGCGACAAAAGAGCCGGGGTGGCGCAGCAGGTAGAGTGCTGTACTGCAGGCCACTGAAGCGGACTGTAGATCTGAAGGTCAGCGGTTCAAATCTCATCACCGGCTCAAGGTTGACTCAGCCTTTCCATCCTTCCGAGGTGGGTAAAATGAGGACCCGGATTGTGGGGGCTGTTCTGTCGGGCTCTCTGGTAGAATCCTCCCAAAAATTCACAGGTACAAATTTCAGACACACACACGTTTGAAAATTCCAAGTTCTTCGTAATGAAAATTCACATAAACTAAGCCCTCTTTTGGAATAGCAAAGAGCACTCGTCTCCAAACAAACTTGTAATTTGTACAAGTCCCTTATCAGTTCTGTGATACTTAGCTTGCAGCTGTGAGGCAATTCACAGTCCTTCTTCTTTCACAAAGTGAAACACACTTTGCTCTGGTTTAGTTTCAAAGCGGGGAAAAATCAGCACACAAAAAGTCAAAGTCAGCAAAGCAGTCACGAAACACAACGATCAGATAATCCTCCACAATGGCCAAACCCACAGGCTGCTCTTTATAGCAGCCTCACTAATTACCACAGCCCCACCCAACCACAGGTGGCCTCATTTTCTTTGATAATAATCTCTCAGTTGTTGTTGCCTATGCATCGCTCTCCGCATGCGTGGCTGTGTCATTAACTCTTGTTCCGAATCCAAGGAGGAGCTAGATAATTGATCTCCTTCTGAGCTGTCTGCCACACTCGCCTCCTCCCTGTCACTCATGTCTTCTTGGTCAGAGGAGCCTTCATCAGCAGATTCCACCAGGGGCAAAACAGGCTTGCAGCATGTGGATGTCTCCCCCACATCCACAGTCCTTGGGGCAGGAGCTGGGCCAGAGCTAACCACAACAGGGGCAATATGCTGGCTCTGTTAAAAAGTGCTATTGCTAACATATGTTGTAAGCCGCCCTGAGTCTAAGGAGAAGGGCGGCATAAAAATCAATCAAACCTACCAACCAACAACCAAACAAATAAATAAATAAATAAATTGTCTAGTTGACGGGACCTGGAGAATGCCGACTCTGTGGGACTTGACTGGTCGCTGGGACTCATGGCAGAAGGCAGCTCCACAAGTAATCTGTCCCAATGCCATTTAGGGCTTCCAAAGGATTGGCTCTCACTACTCTTGTCTTCAATTGTCAGGGACTGCCAACCTTTTGTGTAACCTTTGGCTTATTTTCTGCCAACCTCTCAAAAAAAACCATTTAGTTAATTCCCAATGAACTTTTTGAAATCCAGCGAGCAGCAGGGAGTTTCAAGAAACGCCACCAGATCATAATTCTGATCTGAAATAATTACTATAGCCAAACGATCAATGAATGAAATGCAGGCGGTTGTTAGTTAATAACCTTCAAAGCAACTGTTTCTCATTAGATCCATTTTTGCAAAGTGGTCTCGTGGCACCCTTTGACTTGTTGACAGCAGCATCTGTTGGAAAACAGATTGCAAGAATTAAAGCGTTTAGAGCTATACCCCATTGTACATGCTAGCCAGATGAAGAATGTCTTAAATAACCGAGGAAATGATCCTAACGTTAGATTTATGAAAGAGAAAGGCAACCTCAAGAAGGTCTTTTAAAAATGATTAAAAAGTTGGTAGGTGAAATTTTTCCAAGTCTGGAGAGATAATTGAGCATCATACATTGAGCTGTCTGGCTGAGTCTGAAAAGGGTAATGTTTGTATCATGCTTTCCTAAACATTAGTTGCATGCCTCTGCTCATGTCTGAAATGAGCAAACTTAACTCAATTGTTCTGTCGGGCTCTCTGGTACACTCCTCCCAAACATTCACAGGTACAAATTTCAGACACACACACATTTGAAAATTCAAAACAATGCTCTTTATAATGAAAAGTCACATAAACTAAGCCCTCTTTTGGTATAGCAAAGAGCACTGGTCTCCAAACAAACTGGCAATTTGTACAAGTCCCTTATCAGTTCTCTGATACTTAGCTTGCAGCTGTGAGGCAATTCACAGTCCTTCTTCTTTCAAAAAAGTGAAACACACTTTGCTGTGGTTTAGTTTCAAAGCGGGGGGAAATCAGCACACAAAAGGTCAAAGTCAGTAAAGCTCGACTACTGTAATGCTCTCTACATGGGGCTACCTTTGAAAAGTGTTCGGAAACTTCAGATCATGCAGAATGCAGCTGCGAGAGCAGTCATGGGCTTACCTAGGTATGCCCATGTTTCACCATCACTCCGCAGTCTGCATTGGCTGCCGATCAATTTCCGGTCACAATTCAAAGTGTTGGTTATGACCTTTAAAGCCCTTCATGGCATCGGACCAGAATATCTCCGAGACCGCCTCCTGCCGCACGAATCCCAGCGACCGATTAGGTCCCACAGAGTGGGCCTTTTCCGGGTCCCGTCAACTAAACAATGTCGGTTGGCGGGCCCCAGGGGAAGAGCCTTCTCTGTGGCGGCACCGGCTCTCTGGAACCAACTCCCCCCGGAGATTAGAACTGCCCCTACTCTTCCTGCCTTCCATAAACTCCTTAAAACCCACCTTTGCCGTCAGGCATGGGGGAATTGGAACATCTCCCCCTGGGCACGTTTAATTTATACATAGTATGCTTGTGTGTGTGTCTGTTAGTATATGGGTTTTTTAAATCTTTAAATATTTTAATTAATTGGATTATTTATGATTTGTTTCACTTGTTGTGAGCCGCCCCGAGTCTTCGGAGAGGGACGGCATACAAATCCAAATAATTAATAAATAAATAAATAAATAAATAAATAAATAAATAAATAAAAGCAGTCATGAAACACAACGATCAGATAATCCTCCACAATGGCCAAACCCACAAGCTGCTATTTATAGCAGCCTCACTAATTACCACAGCCCCACCCAACCACAGGTGGCCTCATTTTCTTTGATAATAATCTCTCAGTTGTTGCTGCCTATGCATCGCTCTCCGCATGCGTGGCTGTATCATTAACTCTTGTTCTGAATCCAAGGAGGAGCTAGATAATTGATCTCCTTCCAAGCTGTCTGCCCCACTCTCCTCCTCCCTGTCACTCATGTCTTCTTGGTCAGAGGAGCCTTCATCAGCAGATTCCACCGGGGGCAAAACAGGCCTGCAGCATGTGGATGTCTCCCCCACATCCACAGTCCTTGGGGCAGGAGCTGGGCCAGAGCTAACTACAACATCAATGAGATACGTTTATGTTTAAAGGATGGATTGTGTCAAAAATCATGAAGTTGTTAAAAGTGCTGGGATTCTAACACAAATATTTGGGTACAGTCCCTGTCTCAATTCTTACCAGAAAAAAATAAGTTAAGTCCGCAATAAATATATATCGCTTTGTTGGCTGGGTTACTATGTGCAGGAGAAAGCTTAACATAGAGCCAGGCATATGAATTTACAAGTCTAACACTATTATTTTTGAGCAGAAGGTAAAACCTTTAATAAAAAATTAACAGATTTGTCTTGCATTGTTTCCTTGGAAGATTTCACCCGAAATTTATCAAATTAGCAAGTAAAAATTAGCTTTTTTTAAAAAAGCAATAAGGAGCTTGCAAATTCTGTGAAAGAAGTGCAACAGGGCAGAAGAAAAAGATCTCTTTTTTTCCCCAACTGGAAGCATAGTTTCCAGAGAATTTTAAACCATCATAAGTATCAAGTCTCAAAATGGGTGAGCAGTGTGGTCAGGCGGTAGGAAAGGCAAGTAGGATGCTTGGCTGCATAGCTAGAGGTATAACAAGCAGGAAGAGAGAGATTGTGATCCCGCTGTATAGAGCGCTGGTGAGACCACATTTGGAGTACTGTGTTCAGTTCTGGAGACCTCACCTACAAAAAGATATTGACAAAATTGAAGGGGTCCAAAGACGGGCTACAAGAATGGTGGAAGGTCTTAAGCACAAAACGTATCAGGAAAGACTTCATGAACTCAATCTGTATAGTCTGGAGGACAGAAGTAAAAGGGGGGGACATGATCGAAACATTTAAATATGTTAAAGGGTTAAATAGGGTTCAGGAGGGAAGTGTTTTTAATAGGAAAGTGAACACAAGAACAAGGGGACACAATCTGAAGTTAGTTGGGGGAAAGATCAAAGGCAACATGAGAAAATATTATTTTACTGAAAGAGTAGTAGATCCTTGGAACAAACTTCCAGCAGACGTGGTTGGTAAATCCACAGTAACCGAATTTAAACATGCCTGGGATAAATATATATCCATTGTAAGATAAAATACAAGAAATAGTATAAGGGCAGACTAGATGGACCATGAGGTCTTTTTCTGCCGTCAGTCTTCTATGTTTCTATGTATCAGAAAGGGGGGCCTACAAATCAGGGGTGGGCCCCTCCCACTTTGGACTGGTCACCCAAATTGATAATGACCTGAAGGTGAGGTCACGATGACATCACCTGGTCGGGTCAGTGCTGGTCTGTGGGTACTGCCATCTTTTTTTCTTAAAAAAGGATACATTTTATTTTTTATTTTCCTTCTAAACATGCACAGAAGCCGAGTTCTGGCAATGTGCATGCAGTTGCCATCTTTTTTTTTCCCTATTATTGTGCATACGTGCGGGGCGTGCCCACGCAGCACAGGAGGGAACGAACCGGCAGCGAGGTAGTTTGGAACCCACCCCAAATGAAGACCTAGGTATCCCACAAGTTTTATGCTTGGATAATGTTTGAAACACACTCCAACAGACTTTGAGGGAGATTTTTCTAATAAATTAAAATGTTAAATGCCTGTTTCTCAAGTAGAGACCACAGCAACCAGTTAGGTCCCACAGAGTGGGCCTTCTACGAGTCCCGTCGATTAAACAATGTCGTTTGCCAGGACCTAGGGGAAGAGCCTTCTCTGTGGTGGCTCCGACGCTCTGGAACTAGCTCCCCCCAGAGATCAGGATTGCCCCTACCCTCCCTGCCGTTTGTAAACTTCTTAAAACCCACCTCTGCCGTCAGCTCTACCCTCCAGAAGCCAAAAATGCCCTTCCAGAACCTCCATGTAAGCCAAAAAACAGCTGGCCTGCATGCACAATTCCAGGCCCGGTCTTACTAAGGCTTTATAAAGCGGTGCTAATACTTCACATGATTTTGATTCTATGCCTCTGTTTATACAACCAAGGACTGTATTAGCTTTTTTGGCTGCCGCCACACACTACTGGCTCTTGTTTAAATTACCGTGTGAGATTGATATACCAGTTGAAATTTGAGGACAGGTCTTAAATAACTTTTTTTTTTTTGAGACTGTTGTCCTTCTGAGCCGTCATTAAATAAACGGCCATAAGTCAAGGACTACCTTTATGGTTTTTTTTAAAAAAAAAAAGATTATTGCACGAGTCCCAGTGTCAACCTTTTGCAAGATGGGTGGCTGCATGAATTTGTTTAATAAATACAGTGGTACCTCAAGATACGAACCCCTCGTCTTACGAACAACTCGTGATACGAACCCGGGGTTCAGAAAAATTTTGCCTCTTCTTACGAACTTTTTTCGAGTTATGAACCGGCGTTCGGAGACTGCTGGGAAGCCACGCGGCTGTTTTAAAAGGTGACAGCCGGGCGGCGGGGCTTCCCAGAAGCCTCCCGAACGCCGGTTCGTAACTCGAACAAAGTTCGTAAGAAGAGGCAACATTTTTCTGAACCCCGGGTTCGGGGGGGGGGGGGTGCTGGGAAGCCCCCCAGGCCGGCTGTCACCTTTTAAAACAGCCGCGCGGCTTCCCAGCAGTCGCCAAAAGCCGTTTTTTTGCGGGGGGTTTTTTGGTTGCACGGATTAATTGACTTTACATTGTTTCCTATGGGAAACCTTTCGTCTTACGAACCTCCTCCTTGCACCAATTAAGTTCGTATCACGAGGTATTACTGTAAATCCATAAATTGCTTTTAAGAATACTCTAATAGGTAAATAATTCTCAGGCAACACCTAAGCAGCTCTTTTTATCAGCAGGAGGTTTTTTAATACATTGTAATTTGAGCTATTGCCCAGAGTTGCAGTGGCCTTTTAAAGGATTATGTGATGCAGACATTTTATTTGCTGGATGGTTATACGCTCCCTTCCCTCCAGGACTTCAGATCAGCATCTCTCATCCATTTCCCGCCCTACAGCAACAATTTTCTCAGCTCTGTTGTGGTGCAACAAAGAGAGAGAGAGAGAGATTGGGCCAAATCGCCTGCTGAGTTTCTTCAAAGAAAGTTAAAGCTAAACCTGGGTCTCTGCAATTCTTTCCACAATCTTAAACATTATCCCACTGGCTGTCACTAAAATTGAGCGCTGCCCTAGCTTTTCGTAGGCTCTTAAAGGTTCAAGGACAGAAAACTCCAGTGAAGCCCAAATCTAAAACATGAACAGATTGGAGCTCCTTTGCCTTTCCAAAAAACTCTGCTGAGTTTCATTTTTCTTCAAATTCACTCTCCTGAAAGTTATTTAAAATTCAAAGAATATCCACTTGCATTCATGCTCAGAGTTCCGTGTAGAACAGTGATGGTGAACCTATGGCACGGGTGCCACAGGTGGCACATGGAACCGTATCTGCTGGCACGTAAGCCATTGCCCTAGCTCCGCTCCAATGTCCACGTGTGTACCGGCCAGCTGATTTTTGGTTCCCATAGAAGCTCTGGGAGGGCGTTTCTGGCTTCCAGAGATTAGATTAGATTAGATTTATTGGATTTATATGCCGCCCCTCGGGGCGGCTCACAACAATGGTGAAGAACAATACGTAGTTACAAATCTAATATTTAAAAATCTAGGTTACAGTTTTAGATTAAAAAGTCCAAAAAAAGAGAAAAGAAACCCCAATATATAAAAAACCAACACACAATTGAATCATACACAAAAACTACATGGGCAAGGGGGAGATGTTTCAATTCCCCCATGCCTGACGGCAGAGGTGGGTTTTAAGAAGTTTACAAAAGGCAAGGTGGGTGAGGGCAATCCTGATCTCTGGGGGGAGCTGGTTCCAGTGGGTCGGAGCCACCACAGAGAAGGCTCTTCCCCTGGGGCCCGCCAGACAACATTGTTTAGTCGACGGGACCCGGAGAAGGCCAACTCTGTGGGACCTAACCGGTCGCTGGGATTTGTGCGGCAGAAGGCGGTCTCGCAGATATCCTGGTCCGATGCCATGAAGGGCTTTATAGGTCTTAACCAACACTTTGAATTGTGACCGGAAACTGATTGGCACGCAATGCAGACTGCGGAGTGTTGGAGTAATATGGGCATATTTAGGGAAGCCCATGATTGCTCTCGCAGCTGCCCCAGAGAGCTTTTGGGGCGATGGGGGAAGGCATTTTTACCCTCCCCCGGCTCTAGGGATGTCTTTGGAGCCTTGGGAGGCTGAAAAACAAGCCTACTGGGCCCACCAGAAGTTGGGAAACAGGCCGTTTCCTTCCACCCGAGGGCCTCCACGGGGGTGGGGGAAGGAGTTTTCACCATCCCCAGGCATTGAATTATGGGTGTGGGCACCCACGCATGCGCAATAGAGCATGTCCATGCTCTTTTGGCACCCAGGGAACAAAAGGTTTACCATCCCTGGTCTAGAGCAGTGTTTTTCAACCAGTGTGCCGCGGCACACTGGTGTGCCGCAAGACATGGTCAGGTGTGCCGCGAAGCTCAGAGAGAGAAAGAAAGGAAGAGAGAGAGAGAGAGAAAGAGAACAAGAAAAAGAAAGCAAGAGAGAGAGAAAGAGAGAGTAAGAAAGCAAGAGAGAGAGAAAGAGAGGGAGGGAAGGAGAGAGAGAGAAAGACATAGAGGGAGGTAAGGAGGGAGAGAGAAAGAGAGCAAAAAAGAGAGGAAGGAAGAGAAAGAAAGAGGGTTGGAGAGAGAGAGAAAGAAAGAGGAAGGGAAAGAAAGAGGGAGAGAGAGAGAAATAGAGTAAAAGGGAGGAAGAGAGAGATAATTTTTTTGTCCAAACTTTTTTAGCCGCCCCCACCCCACCCCACTCAATGTGCCCCAGGGTTTCGTAAATGTAAAAAATGTGCCGTGGCTCAAAAAAGGTTGAAAATCCCTGGTCTAGAGCATGTAGTCCTCAACAGAACGACATCTACATTGAAGGAAGGAAGCAATGGGATACCCCAAGGTTTTATTTTGGGTCCAGTACTCTTCAATATCTTCATATTTTATTGATTGATTGATTGATTGATTGATTGATTGGATTTGTATGCCGCCCCTCTCCGCAGACTCGGGGCGGCTAACAACAATGATAAAAACAGCATGTGACACTCCAATCCAATACTAAAATAACTAAAAAAAACCTTATTATAAAAACCAAACATACATACAGACATACCACGCGTAAATTGTAAAGGCCTAGGGGAAAAGAATATCTCAGTTCCCCCATTCCTGACGGCAGAGGTGGGTTTTAAGAAGTTTACGCAAGGCGAGGAGGGTGGGGGCAATTCTACTCTCTGGGGGGAGTTGGTTCCAAAGGGCCGGGGCCGCCACAGAGAAGACTCTTCCCCTGGGTCCCGCCAAATGACATTGTTTAGTTGACGGGACCCGGAGAAGGCCCACTCTGTGGGACCTAACTGGTCGCTGGGATTCGTGCAGCAGAAGGCGGTCATAAATGTCTTAGATCAGTGATGCCACACCTTTTAGAAAGTGAGTGCTCAAAATCACGTGCATGCGCCTGTCCAAACTGAAAGGTACATGTGCATGCAGAGACATAAATGAGCGTATGCATGCATGCACAGCAGAGACCCGAAGGCCAGCTGGCTGGCTGGAGGCCAGTGGCCAAGGCTAATACAGATGACTGGGCCTAAGGACTTCAGTTTACAGTGGTAATAATAAATAATTCCTATCTATTTTCAAGCACTGCGTGTGAGCCATTCGAATGCCAATTTATTAGAAAGGGAAAAGGAGAAATCCAGCAATCCTCTTCCCAATTATCTCTTTAAATCCAATTAGGAAAGTGTAAACCAGGCATCTGTTTGGGAGATTAGTCAGCTGATTGTCTCGGGAAGCCGCTTGGCAGAGCCCGCACACTGGATTCAGGAGATATCAGCCAACACTTGACAAGCACCTGCAACACCTGGAAGAAAAGTATTCAAATTGCCTTTAAAGAATGCTGTCTCTTATGGAGAACACTCAGCTCCCTCCCCCAACAGGCTTTGGGTAAAGCTGGGAGCTTCCTACTTAAATCACCGTCTTCTCCTTTTATTGTGGATCTGGTTGAAGATGTGCACCTCTTCTAGGACACAGAGAGAAATGCAAAATGGTAGAAACATTTTCTACATACTTAGAGAAATAATACAATTGTTCGCAAGGCAGTACAAGAAGCAGTGGGATGGAAACCTCACCTATAAAAAGATATTGATCAAATTGCATGGGTCCAAAGACGGGCTGCAAAAATGGTGGAAGGTCTTAAGCATAAAACTTATCAGGAAAGATTTGATGAACTCAATCTGTATAGCCTGGAGCAGTGTTTCTCAACCTTGGCAACATGAAAATATTTGGACTTCAACTCCCAGAATTCCCCAGCCAGCGAAATATTGGTCTGGAGGACAGAAGGGAAAGGGGGGACATGATCAAAACATTTAAATATGTTAAAGGGTTAAATAAGGTTCAGGAGGGAAGTGTTTTTAATAGGAAAGTGAACACAAGAACAAGGGGACTCAATCTGAGGTTAGTTGGAAGAAAGATCAGAAGCAATATGAGAAAATATTTTACTGAAAGAGTAGTAGATGCTTGGAACAAACTTCCAGCAGACGTGGTTGGTAAATCCACAGTAACTGAATTTAAACATGCCTGGGATAAATATCCATCCATCTAAGATAAAATACAGGAAATAGTATAAGGGGAGACTAGATGGACAATGAAGTCTTTTTCTGCCATCAATCTATGTTCCTATGAAACTAATCAAGGAGAGAAGCAACTTAGAAGTCAGAGAGAGAAAATTTCCTAATGGTGGAAGTAATTAACCAGTGGAAGGAGTTGCATCCAGAAGTTGTGAATGCTCCAACTCTGGAGATTTTTAAGAACAGATTGGACAACAGTTTTGATAGGGCTGCGTGCAGTACGTTGCTTGAAAACGTAGTAAGTGGTAGCCTCTGGAAAAAGCACCTTTGGGGCAGCCATGAACTAGATCAGTGTTTCCCAGTGTTTGGCAACTTGAAGATATTTGGACTTCAACTCCCAGAATTCCCCAGCCAGCAATCGCTGGCTGGGGAATTCTGGGAGTTGAGGTCCAAATATTATTATTATTATTATTATTATTATTATTATTATTATTATTATTATTATTATTATTTTATTATTTATTGGATTTGTATGCCACCCCTCTCCACAGACTTGGAGTTGCCAAGGTTGGGAAACACTGACCTAGATGACTGAGAATCTCCATGGACATCTCTTTAGCTTACTTTTCCCCCCTCTTCTTGTTTATTTTCCCTTGTCCAGTGCAGTTCATTTGACCTTAAGTAAATATGAAGTAATCCTCTGATTTGCAGCTTCCCTTGTCCTCCTATCAGTTGTTCCTCAGATTTTTCTTGCCATGGGACCAGCCCTTCCATTTTCTTTTGAAACCACTGAATTACACGCGGCCTAATTTTTGCTGAGTACTTAATCAGTCTCGCCAGCATCTCTCTTTGAATTTAGGTTTCCAGAAAGAGGGATTTTTCTTTCTTTCAGTCAGACAAAGTGATGTTCTGGTATTACTCTTGAATTGTAATGCTGCTTTTCTGTGGGTGTTTCTTTACAGGAATACGATGATGGATATGGCACTTCGTATGATGAACAGAGCTACGATTCTTATGATAACAGCTATAACACTTCGGCACAAAGGTAAGGCAAATAATGCATCTCACACCCTTAGCTGGATTCACCCTCTTTTTTAACAGGTTTAGAAGTTTCGGCTGTAGGTGGCTGGGTTGAAGGATTGTTTCTTCTCTTGAAGATGCCAGAGAGCTAATGGGGAGTTTTACGGGTAGGGAAAAACGATGGTCCCTTCAAAGTTTGGCAAAAATCAAAGCCTGAAGGCCGGATCCGGCCCATGGATTTGTTGTGGTTAGCTCTGGCCCAGCTCCTGCCCCAAGGACTGTGGATGTGGGGGAGACATCCACATGCTGCAGGCCTGTTTTACCCCCGGTGGAATCTGCTGATGAAGGCTCCTCTGACCAAGAAGACATGAGTGACAAGGAGGAGGAGAGTGTGGCAGACAGCTTAGAAGGAGATCAATTATCTAGCTCCTCCTTGGATTCAGAACAAGAGTTAATGATACAGCCACGCATGCGGAGAGCGATGCACAGGCAGCAACAACTGAGAGATTATTATCAAAGAAAATGAGGCCATCTGTGGTTGGGTGGGGCTGTGGTAATTAGTGAGGCTGCTATAAATAGCAGCCTGTGGGTTTGGCCATTGTGGAGGATTATCTGATCGTTGTGTTTCGTGCCTGCTTTGCTGCGTTTGACCTTTTGTGTGCTGATTTTTCCCCGCTTTGAAACTAAACCAGAGCAAAGTGTGTTTCACTTTGTGAAAGAAGAAGGACTGTGAATTGCCTCACAGCTGCAAGCTAAGTATCACAGAACTGATAAGGGACTTGTACAAATTACCAGTTTGTTTGGAGACGAGTGCTCTTGGCTATACAAAAAGAGGGCTTGGTTTAAGTGAATTTTCATTATAAAGAACATTGTTTTGAATTTTCAAACGTGTGTGTGTGTCTGAAATTTGTACCTGTGAATTTTTGGGAGGAGTCTACCAGAGAGCCCGACAGAACAGGATTGCTTAGATCTAACCCGAGGACCACACTGAAAAGAGCAATGGTGCCTCTGTCAGCAAAAACAGAGCTCCCGTGGGCCCTCCCGACCTCCATTTTCTCTGGCGGAAGGTTTCAAGATATCGTTGCAGCCAAAAATTGAACTTGTGAGCCCCTTTTCACTGGCAAAGTGCTCGGGCCACCACAAGTGTCCCCCCGCCCGCCCCCTGACATGAGTGACATCGAGCTGGCCATGTCCACTTTGGCCCCCTGAGGTCAGACACAACTCTGATGCGGCCATCAATGCAATCGAGTTTGAAACCCCTGCTCCAAAGCATTTGAGGAGCATTGAGGACACCCTGCCTACCCAGAGGGCATCCTTTCTCTTTTCATCATGTCAACTCTTAAATTGTAGAAGTAAAGGGACATGTTCATGTTGGAGTGAAATCGTGTGTAGGTATCTGGGTATGATGACTTCGTGCCCTTGAGTCCAGTTATGTTGGCCTACAATGCCTGTGGTCATAGGAGAGGTTCCAGTCTCTTTTTCTGTAGCCTAATAGCGATATGATCTTTCTTGCAATAACGTCGATATTCATGGTTGATCTCACCTCTGTGTGGTGCTCACACCACAAATGTCTTAATCATAACCCTGCTGATCATTTCTCCTCTAATGATTAATTATCGATTTAAATTCTGTATACAGTGTTCCCTCGCTTTTCACGGGGGATGCGTTCCGAGACCGCCTGCGAAAGTTGAATTTCCGCGAAGTAGAGATGCGGAAGTAAATACACTATTTTTGGCTATGAACAGGAGGATCACAAGCCTTCCCTTAACTCTTTAAACCCCTAAATTGCAATTTTCCATTCCCTTAGCAACCATTCAGATTATTACTCACCAGGTTTCTTTATTAAAGTTTATTAAAAAAATATTTATTAAAGGCTGACGAAAGTTTGGCGATGACATATGACGTCATCGGGTGGGAAAAAACGTGGTATAGGGAAAAAACCCTCAAAGTATTTTTTTAATTAATATTTTTTGAAAAACTGTGTTATAGACTTTCTGTGAAGTTCGAACCCGCGAAAATTGAGGGAACACTGTATTTTTAATTTTGTCCATGCCTTGTTTTTATTAAACGTTTACCTTATTTTTCTTCTACTTCTCTTGGTTTTATTTTTGGGATACTTTTATGGCTACGGAAAATGTTTTTCTCTAATGAGAAATGGCATAGAAGTACTACTTTTATTTACTAGTAACAAAAGAATGTTATACTCTTTCAAAGTGCCCTCGACAATTAAATTTTTATTTATTTTTATTTATTGCTGTCTTTGCATATGATTTGTGCCAGGGAGTAAATAGGTCTTATATGGATGTGCACTGAAGCAGTAGTATTTCAGGTGTGGTAAGCTTTTAAATGCCATTGAACGAATTTCTTTTAAAATGCTGAGCTAAAATGCAATTGTGAAGACTTAAAATGATTTAGGGGATTAGTTTACAGACTGGAAGCAAATTTCAGCAGCTACTGCCTAACCATTCTTCTTGTTCTTCTGAAGTGAAGTCAATGCATTGTAATTCACAGATATTGTAGGAGGATAGAGAGATGGCTGGGTAGATGGACTTATTTATTTATAGGAATTACTTTTGACAACTGACTGCAGGGAAATAAGATCCACTGGGGTTTGTGCTGGTGACATTCACTCAATTCCATTGACTGTAGAGAAATATGACGTGGGCAATAGTGTAGGGCATAAAACCTATCAGGAAAGACTTCATGAACTCAATCTGTATAGTCTGGAGGACAGAAGGAAAAGGTGGGACATGATCAAAACATTTAAATATGTTAAAGGATTAAATAAGGTTCAGGAGGGAAGTGTTTTTAATAGGAAAGTGAACACAAGAACAAGGGGACTCAGTCTGAGGTTAGTTGGGGGAAAGATCAAAAGCAACATGAGAAAATATTATTTTACTGAAAGAGTAGTAGATCCTTGGAACAAACTTCCAGCAGACGTGGTTGGTAAATCCACAGTAACTGAATTTAAACATGCCTGGGATAAACATATATTCATCCTATATATCCATCCTAAGATAAAATACAGAAAATAGTACAAGGGCAGACTAGATGGACCATGAGGTCTTTTTCTGCCGTCAATCTTCTAGGTTTCTATGCTTGTTCAGAGGAACCTAACATCAATTTGCATAACTTTTAATTGAGACAAGCCAATGCAGAGTCTTATCTAGAAAGTCACAATAACTAGATTGCAAAAAAATAATGTTGTAGATGTTGAAGACTGCAACTTTGTTGTTTTGGGAGAACCTGTTCAATACTCAGACTATATACCGTTATTTTGATCTCCCAAATTAAAGACATATAACGGCTGGATATTTGAAAGTGAGGGTAGCAAAGATGCTTTAAAGCAGGTGGTCTCCAACCGTGGCCACTCTGGGAGTTGAAGTCCACAAGTCTTAAAGTGGCCAAGGTTGGAGACGCCTGCTTTAAAGCATCATTTCTTGAAAACTGTGCTTCGTAATTTTTTGCTGAATTTTTATTCTTTAAAGTAATTGGCTGTTTGACCTTTGCCCTACTTCGGTATAACTCCCTATGTTAACATCTTTGTGCTACAAATGATTTTAGATAGCTTTGTGGGAACTCCATTATAAGCAATCTTGAACTACATCCCACTAATCTTACTGTCAAAGCCTTAAAGAATTTGTTAATGGCATAGTTAAGAAAAACAGCAAATAGCCAAGAGAATTTTAGATAGCTTTAGCACTTTAAATATGAATGAAAGCGAAGAACCTTATCTAAAATAATGATAGCATTTGGGAAAGGAGGTAGCACAGAATGAATGATATGTACCAGAAAATAATTGGATGAATAATTTGAAAAAATTGATTAATTTGACTAAGAAATTGGCATTTGATATTGTATTGTATTATATTTTAAGTTGAGGTATGTAAATTGGAATCTCTGCAAGGTGTGAAAAATAATAAAAAAAATTATACCCACAAAAAAAAAAAAGAATTTGCTAATTTGACTGATCCAGAACATTATAATAATAATTATTATTATTTATTGGATTTGTATGCCGCCCCTCTCCGCAGACTCGGGGCGGCTAACAACAGTGGTAAAACAACATGAACAATCCAATTAATTAAAACAACTAAAAACCCCTTATTATAAAAAACTAAACATACACACAAACATACCATGCATAACTTGTAATAGCCTAGGGGGAAAGGATAACTTAACTCCCCCATGCCTGGCGACAAAGGTGGGTCTTAAGTAATTTGCGAAAGACAAGGAGGGTGGGGGCAATTCTAATCTCTGGGGGGAGTTGGTTCCAAAGGGCCGGGGCCGCCACAGAGAAGGCTCTTCCCCTGGGGCCCGCCAAACGACATTGTTTGGTCGACGGGACCCGGAGAAGGCCAACTCCGTGGGACCTTATCGGCCGCTGGGATTCGTGCAATAGAAGGTGGTTCCGGATGTATTCTGGCCCAATGCCATGTAGGGCTTTAAAGGTCATTACCAACACTTTGAATTTTGACCGGAAACCGATAAAATCCTTCTGAACAGAAACAAATGGAAATCTGGAATTGTAACAGGCGTAGTCCACAAACTGTGTTTTAAAAGCATTTTGTAAACAGTCCTAGTATGTGTAATATATATATTTTTTTTTTAAAAAAAAAACTTGCTGTGCACAAAATTAGGTCACTGGGCTGCGAGCCTTGTGGGTTTTTGCCGTCTTCCACAAACAAGTGTTTGCAGAGGCAACCATAGTGGCAAATGCAAAACGTTGCTGATAATTCTGTTGCTGATGTCAGCCAACTATTTAATGTTCTCTAGCATACATAAGATTTATCACGGAGGAATTATGGAATAATGGCGGAGTATAGAAACAGAGTCCACCAGGGAGATGTACTACATCATTTGGATTTAGCCCTACCATCTGCTTAATAGCGCTCAGATCACTACCAAGATACTTACGATCAACCATTCATGGCAGTGACAGATGCTGCAGAGAGTTAACATGGCAGAGAATGAAGTTTGTTACTAAAACTCAGAAGTTGTGACCGGCTTTCAGAAAAAAAGAAGGGGTTTGCTTCCCAGGAAAGATCGCTTTTATCCCGATTTCTTATTTGTCTCTCATAAGATACAGTAATACCTCGTCTTACGAACCTAATTGGTTCCCGGGGTAGGTTCGTAAGACAAAAAGTTTGTAAGATGAAACATTGTTTCCTATAGGAAACAATGTAAGATCAATTAATCCGTACAACGAATTAGGTTGAGAAGCCCCGCTGCCCGGCTGTCACCTTTTAAAACAGCCGGGGGGCTTCTTGGTGGCCTCCCGAACGCCAAACCCGGGTTTGGGTTTGCCGTTCAGGTTCAGGAGGACGCTGAGAAGCCCCCCGGCTGTTTTAAAAGGTGACAGCTGGACAGCGGGGCTTCTCAGCGGCCTCCCAAACCTGAACTTTTGCCGAACTTCTGGGTTCGGCGTTCGGGAGGCCGCCGAGAAGCCCCGCCGCCCGGCTGTCGTCTTTTGAAACAGCCGGGGGGGCTTCTTGGCGGCCTCCCGAACGCCGAACCCGGAAATTCGGGTTTGGCGTTCGGGTTCAGGAGGACGCTGAGAAGCCCCTCGGCTGTTTCAAAAAGCGACAGCTTCTCGGTGGCGGCGGCAGCGGGGTCGTAAGAAGGAAAAAGTTCATAAGAAGTGGCAAAAAAATTCTGAACCCCGGGTTCGTATCTCGGGTTGTTCGTAAGATGAGGGGTTCGTATCATGAGGTACCACTGTATTACAAAACATCATAGTTTTGGAATTATTAACAGGGAGCCACTTCGGCAAAAGTTTGAGGGGGAGAGGATGGGAGCAAAAAGTGAGAAAAATGCTCAAGGGTCCCTGATGCTCCCTGAGGTTTGGAGATGTTTCATTAGTTTGGTTATTTTCTTGCAGGCGTTTCATTACCCAGGGTGGTGGTTGGCTCTGGCCCAGCTCCTGCCCCAGGGAATGGGGAGGTGGATGCAGGGGAAACATCAATATGTCACAGGCCTGTGTTATTGCCGACAGAATCAGTTCAGAGTTTAGTTTCCTCAGATGAAGAAGAAGGTGGGAGTGACTCGGCAGAGTAGGGCTTGGCACACAGCCCAGGCAGTCAATCTTCCTTATCTTCTATAGTTTCAGATGATGACATGTTGGCTCCACGCAAGCACAGAATTATGCGTAGAAGAGACCAAGTAAGAACATATTATAGGAAATAAGTGAGGCCACCTGTGTTTGGGTGGGGCTCCAGTAATTAGGGCTGCTGCTATAAATAGCAGCATGTGGGTTTGGCCATTGTGGAAGAATATCTGTTGCAGTTTCGTCAGGAATCTTGTGTGCTGGACTTTGTTGCTTTTTTCACGCCTTTGAAAGCAAAGCAGAGCAGCATGTGTGTGTGTCTCCCTTCGTTGGAAGAAGAAGGGGTGTGAAGTTTCTCCCCAGCTGCGGGCTAAGTACTTAATGACTGCTTAAGGGAAATTGTACAGACTACCTGGTTGTTTTGGGAAGAGTGCTTTTTGCAATACAAAAAGAGTGCCTAGTTTATTTTGAATTTTGGGATAAAGAACATTGTTTTGAATTTTCAAACGTGTGTGTGTCTGAAATTTGTATCCTTAACTTTTCGGGAGGCTCCTATCAGTGAGCCCGGCAGAACACCCAGCTAGGTAACATCACCAGTGTTAGAAGGGAAGGGGTTGTGTTTTGTTTATGTACCAAGCGGCTTGCCCTGTCAGTGCTAATGGAAACATTTGTGATTAAACAACACTTGGTTCACCAACACTGTCAGGCAGTAATGGACAGCCAAAATTTTTACTGTCACACTGTGGGTGTGGCTTATTTTGTGGGTGTGACTTAATGGTCATATGACTGGGTAGGAGTGGCTTGCCGGCCATGTGACCAGGTGGTAGCGGCTTGAAAGATCATCATCGTTCAAGTGAACTGTTAAGTCCTCTACTTACAACCTGATCAGTGTTGTTCGTGGGGTGACAATTTGCTTCACGTTTCCCACGCTCTCCTTCCTGGGTCGCCCCCCCCCCCCCCCCCGCCTCAGGCTGGGTAGCTAGTTGAACGGGTGCTGCCAGAAGCATAAATGCTGCCAGCGTTGCTTCCATCCACGCCTTCTGCTTGCACCTCAGGCAGGAGGTGGCCGCGTGAGGCTGGAGGGGAGCTGGGCAGGTAAGAGGGAAGCTCGTTCAAGGCCAGGAAGGAGGAAAGAGGAAAAAAGCAAGGAGCGCAGGCGCAGCAGCAGCAACAGTAGCAAGGAAAAAAAGTAGAGCCGAGCCGAGACCAGTAATCTAGGAAGTGACAGCCACCAATCAGCTGTAGCTACACACGCATCTTCATTTCCGCCAGTGGAACTGCGTCCCACCCAGTCCTGCCTGTTGCCCACCCTTGCTGTCAGGGCAAGTCACTTATTTATTATTTATTTATTGGATTTATATGCCGTCCCTCTCCAAGGACTCGGGGTGGCTTACAACATATCAAAAAACACAATATACAGTACAAGCATCTAAAATCCAATTAATTTAGCTAATTAAATTTTAAAACCCTAACAGCATTTAAATATTACTCATTCCCATTCAACAGCAAACATATCTACACTCGCCAGCCAGGGGTCTAGAGTCTAATGGCCACATGCCTGGCGTCACAGTTGAGTCTTTAGACTCTTATGGAAGGCGGGGAGGGGGGGCAGTATGAATCCCTGGGGGGAGTTGATTCTAGAGGGCTGGGGCCCCCACAGAGAAGGCCGAGGCCCCGCCAGACAACATTGTCTAGTTGACGGGACCTGGAGAAGGCCGACTCCGTGGGACCTAACTGGTCGCTGGGACTCCTGTGGCAGAAGGCGGTCCCGCAAGTAATATTATATATAAACAGAGAGCAAACCCCACTCACGTCTACCACTGGTGACGGTAACTAGTTCGGTAATGTCTGCAAGAGAAGAAAATGAAAGAGAACCAAGGACCCCACAGCTCAACCTTGACCCACAAATATTTTCCTCTTATCAATGCCTCAAGGAATTTTATTTTTCTCACGGTAGTGTACTTACTACTTATAGGCAGGTTTGCCGCCATAATTTTGAATGAAGCTGCCGCCTTATTCGTGGAGATTAGGGATCAGATCCAGGGTAGTGGTGAATAAAAATTAAAAGAAAGGCACTTAAAGTAAGACATTTGAACTTTACATGCAAAGAATGGCCATTGATTTTGGAATGGGTGACATCATTGTTCAAATCTCCAGGTTTTCTACATGTTATTTGGATCATTTGTCCTTGTTTGTTTGTTGTTGAGTTTTTTGCCATTTCTCTTTTACTGTTGTTATAGCCTACCTCCCCTTCTTCCTCCCAAAATCGAGCGGCTTGTTATGACCTCTGTGGCAGGCGCGCCTGGACTGAAACGTTCGAATTCGGACGATGTTCTCAAGCCACAGCGGAGGACTGGATTGAACTCCCGAGCCCAATAAGAAAGGAAACAGCAACAACTAAAAAGTGCATTACCGAGAAGTTCTTTCTGCTTAGGGAAAACTATAGCACTTCTTTCCAGAGGTTGAAAGCACCCAAGCTGTGCTTGTGGTGCTCTGCAGTTATCAATCACAGGACAAATGATGCTGCATTGTTGCGAAAGCACACAGCCAACATTCTTCTTGGATTTTTAGAGTGGATGTAATTGGATCATTGAAATCTGAAGGCCCCGCATTGCATCTTGAAACAGTAGCATTGAGAGTTCAAAAACTGTACTCAAACCGACTTGCTAACCGCTGGGCTTTTCCAAGTTTTCAGAGACAGGCAGCATACAAATCTAATTTATTATTATTATTATTATTATTATTATTATTATTATTATTATTATTATTACTACTATTATTATTATTACTACTATTATTATTATTACTATTACTATTATTATTACTATTATTATTATGGTGGATGGATGGATAGATAGATAGATAGATAGAGATAGATAGATTAGATAGATAGATAGATAGATAGATAGATAGATAGATAGATAGGGATGGATAGATAGATAGATAGATAGATAGATAGATAGATAGATAGATAGATAGATAGATAGATAGATAGATAGATATGGATAGATAGATAGATAGGGATGGATAGATAGATAGATAGATAGATAGATAGATAGATAGATAGGGATGGATAGATAGATAGATAGATAGATAGATAGATAGATAGATAGATAGATAGATAGGGATGGATGGATGGATAGATAGATAGAGATAGATTAGATAGATAGATAGATAGATAGATAGATAGATAGATAGATAGATAGATAGATATGGATGGATAGATAGATAGATAGATAGATAGATAGATAGATAGATAGATAGATAGATAGATAGATAGATAGGGATGGATGGATGGATAGATATAGATAGATAGATTAGATAGATAGATAGATAGATAGATAGAGATAGATAGATAGATAGATAGATAGATAGATAGATAGATAGATAGGGATGGATGGATGGATGGATAGATAGATAGATAGGGATGGATAGATAGATAGATAGATAGATAGATAGATAGATAGATAGATAGATAGATAATTAGATAGATAATTAGATAGATAGATGGATGGATAGATAAGATAGATAGAGAGAGAGAGAGAGAGAGAGAGATGGATGTCTCAAGGATATCCACCATGTTGAGGTCATAAAAATGCATTTCTGTCTGCCTGTGAACAGACATCAAGATGTCTCTTAAAATCGGCTCAGAAATACAGGATTTGCTTGACTTTCACAAGGAAAAGTAACTAATGGATGGAAGAGTGAGTTTTAATGAGGCATCTGCTTTCTCTCCTTTGAAATCAGGTCTGTTCTCAATAAAGCCATGTTGTGTTAAAAGTCAGAGGCACATTTTAAAAAAAATAAATTCTCAGCTCCACACGGCAGATGATGTCCTGTGAACGGAGTCAAATCTGCAAGGCTTCCTCGGCATCAATTACAAATACGTTTGAATTTTTAAGCAGGCAAACTTTTGTTTTTCCTGATCACAGAAGGCTCGGGGGAAAAGTTCCAAGATTTTGTGTGTGCTCTAGTTGAGAAAGCAGGGGGGGGGGGATGTGCCTGAGATCTAATTCCCTTCTGGCACTGGAAGGTTTCTTGTGTGCAAAGCAGTCAAGCTTTGTTCCCAGAAAGTTGTTCAGTTCAGATGTGGAAATTGTGTGCGCGCTCCATCGAAAGGGTGGCTCCCCGGGAAAGGGGTTTTAATTAGCTGTGGCTTTTGTGCGCCTTCTGCGTTAAAACCTTTGCAGAGTGTGAAAGGAAATGTGCTGTTTTTAAAAGTTCCAAGCAAGAAACATCTGGAAATTTCAGAAACTGGTAGGGCTTGACTTAAAGTTGTTCATTCGGAGACCATTGGAAGTTACAACAGCACCCAAAAAGTGATTTATTTATTCATTCATTCATTCATTCATTTATTTAATTTGTATGCCACCCCTCTCCGCAGACTCGGGGCGGCTAACAACAGTAATAAACAGCATGTGACAAATTTAATGTTTAAAATAATTTTTAAAAACCCTTATTTAAAAACCAAACTTACGTTTTTCACACTTTCTTTTCACACTTTCCATTTTATTGGTTGTTTTTTTCCCTTTTAAAACAGTAAATAATTCCATGTCTGTCTGAACAGCGTGTTATCTGGGCATAATCAATTTTGAGTAAAGGTACAACAACCATAATCATACTAGTAATCATATCCATATTAATCATAAAATAATAAAACAATTAGTTTGTCCAGGATAAATCAGCACCTAAAAAACAATAACTTATTGGACCCAAATCAGCATGGCTTTACTGAAGGCAAATCATGTGAGACTAATCTCATTGATTTCTTTGACTATGCCACAAAGGTGTTGGATCAAGGTGGTGCCGTGGATATTGCCTACCTGGACTTCAGCAAAGCCTTTGATACGGTTCCACATAAAGAGCTGATAGATAAATTAGTGAAGATTGGTCTTAATCCCTGGATAGTTCAATGGATTTGCAGCTGGCTACGTCATATATTCGTAAGTGGGAGGAGATGAGTGATAAGAATGATGAGAAAAACTAATAGTAATGCAGCCTTAGTGAATAGTTTGACACTGGGGAGGGAATGATTTGTTTAGCAAACTGATGGCGTTCAGAAAAAAACTTTTCTTGTGTTCAGTTGTCTTGGTGCGCGGTGCTCTATAGCAGTGTTTCCCAACCTTAGCAACTTGAAGATATTTGGACTTCAACTCCCAGAATTCCCCAGCCAGCTAATGCTGGCTGGGGAATTCTGGGAGTTGAAGTCCAGATATCTTCAAGTTGCCAAGGTTGGGAAACATTGCTCTATATAGCATCGTTTTGAGGGTAGGAGTTGAAACAAGTTATGTCCAGGATGCAAGGGGTCTGTAAATATTTTCCCCGCCCTCTTTTTGACTCATGCAATATACAGGTCCTCAACGGAAGGCAGGTTGGCAGTAATTATTTTTTCTGCAGTTCTGATTGTCCTCTGAAGTCTGTGTCGGTCTTGTTGGGTTGCAGAACCAAATCAGACAGTTATAGAGGGGCAGATGACAGACTCAATGATTCCTCTGTAGAACTCTAGCAGTGGCTCCTTGGGCAGTTTGAGTTTCCTGAGTTGGTGCAGAAAGAACATTCTTTGTAGTGCTTTTTTTGATGACGGTTTTGAGGTTAGGTGACCATTTTAGGTCTTGAGATATGATAGAACCTAGAAATTTGAAAGTCTCTATTGTTGATTCTGTGTTGTCTAGTACTGTAACAGGTGGTAGGATGGGAGGGTTTCTTCTAAAGTCTGCCACCATTTCTATGGTTTTGAGTGTGTTCTGTTCCAGATTGCTCTGGTCGCACTGCGAGGCTACTTGATCAACCTCCTGTCTGTATGCGGTTTCATCGTTGTCTTGAATAAGATCAATCACTTTTGTATCAACTGCAAACTTCTGTAGTTTAACAGATGGATCGTTTGAGATTCAGTCATTGGTATATAGAGAGAAGTGGTGAGAGTACACAGCCTTGGGGGGCACCTGTGCTAATTGTACAGGTATCTGATGTGATTTTGCCTAGCTTCACCTGCTGCTTCCTGTCTGTCAGGAAGTTTGTGATCCACTTACAAGTGTGTTTAGGTACCACTAGCTGATTTAGTTTAATTGGAAGAATGTCCAGTATGATGGTGTTGAATGATGAACTAAAGTCTACAAAGAGGACCCTTGTTTAGGTCTTTGGAGATTCAGGATGTTATAGGATATAGTACAGAGCCATATTAACAGCATCTGTCGATCTATTTGCTTGGTATACAAATTACACAGGATCTAACAGTGGACACATGATGGTTTTCTAGTGGGCCATCACTAGCCTTTCAACGATTTTCATAACTACAGATGTTAGCAACCTGGTCTGTAGTCATTCAGTTCCTTGATGGAGGGCTTCTTCAGCACTGGGATGATAGTGGAGTGTTTGAAGCAAGAAGGAACATGACATATCTAGTGATTTGGGTGAAGATGAGGGCCAATTGGTCATTGGTTGATTTTAATTTTAATCAATTAATTGATTTTAAATTTTGTGGTATTACTCTGCGATCAATTGGATAGAGATGGGCGACTAGAGAAATTGGATAAATAAAATATTTATTTATTTATATTTCTATGCTGCCCAATTCCCTAGGGACTCAGGGCGGCTCACAACAAAAACGAACATGAATCGGTATAAAAACATTTCAATTTAAAATAATTGCAGCCATCCATACATTCATGGGCTGACCTTGCTAGTCATCCCCCCAAAGTCAATGGCCCCAGGCCTGTCGGAAAAGCCAGGTCTTTCCGGCTTTTCCGGAAGGCCAATAAGGTGAGGGGTAGTGCAGATCTCAGAAGGTAGCTGATTCCAGAGAGTCGGGGCAACCACAGATAAGGCTCTCCCCTGTGAACCCGCCAGCTCACACACACTGATCTTACTGGTCACTGGGAGGTATATGGTAGAAGGAAAGTCTGGAAGATACTCTGGCCCTGTGCCATGTAGGGCTTTAAAGGTAATAACCAATATCTTGTATTGTGACCGGAGACCAATAGGAAAACAATGCAGCTCATGAAGAGTTTTATTTATTCATTTGTTTGTTTGTTTGTTTGTTTGTTTGTTTGTTTATTGTTAGAGTTGGAAGGGACCATGCGGGTCATCAAGTCCAACCCCCTGCCTAAGCAGGAACCCTATAGCATCCTAGCCAAATGGCAGTCCAATTTCCTCTTTAAAATGTCCAGAGTATTGGAGTTCACAGCGTCCGCTGGTAGGTTGTTCCACTGGTTGATTGTTCTGACCGTCAGGAAGTTCTTCCTTATTTCCAGGTTGAATCTCTCCTTGGTCAGCTTCCAGCCGTTGTTCCTCGTCCGGCCCTCCGATGCCCTGGAGAATAAAGTGATCCCCTCCTCTCTGTGACATCCCCTCATATACCTGTAGACTACTATCATGTCCGCTCTGGCCCTCCTTTTCTCTAGGCTATCCATGCCCAGTTCCCCCAGTCTCTCTTCGTAAGTCTTGGTTTCTAGACCCCTGATCATTTTGCTTGCTCTTTTCTGCACCTTCTCCAGAGTTTCAATGTCTTTTTTGAAGTGTGGTGACCAGAACTGAACACAGTACTCCAGGTGTGGTCTGACCAGGGCGTAGTAGAGTGGTATTAAGACTTCCCTGGTCTTGGAGTGTATCCCCCTGTTGATGCAGCTTAGGATTGTATTGGCTTTTTTGGCTGCTGCTGCACATTGTTAGCTCATGTTTAGTTGTATCTGGGTGCACCCACAACAGCTCGTGCAGTTGCATTCTGTAACAACTGTAGTCTCTGTACTCTCTTTGGGGTAGCCCCACGTAGAACGCATTGTACTAATCCAGCAATAATTAAATAAATTCAAGATGCGTTGAATTCTTCCAGCGTTCCAGCCATCTGGTTAACTCCGCTCCCAATTCTGCCTTTTGTACAACACCCAGGGATTAAGATGACGAGTAGCCTAAAAGATAACCACCAGTCAATAAGAATAAATAACGTTCGGAGGCATCCAGCTTGGGTGAAAAAAGCCGAGGCAAAATTAGTACTTTAAAAGGGATCATCTGAAGGCTTATTCGTTGTGAGTCCGAGAGTGTTTTTGTATGATGAGGGCTGTGACATGCTATTCTCAGAGATAAAAGACGTTTTAAGATTATGCTACAGCTGGAGATTATCCTGCTTATATTTGTTTTAATTGCTTGGGAGACAACCAAGCAACCATTAGCTGTAGGGAATGAAAGCTGGCTACAAGTGCCAGGCTGGAATCAAGGATGGAAATCAGGATTGATGTTCTTGCTGCCTCGCCACAAAAAAATGCACAAATGAGCAAAGCATAAAAGCCACGGGGCCGAAGAAACGGGAGCTGCTATTGATTAGTGACTGTCTTGCTAATATCAAACAACAGGGAAGATGTGGAAAGATCTTTTTTATTAGAAAAACCCAAGCTGCCTCATCTGTCATCGAGGTTTAGAAAACGGCCTTGAGGTGTTAGAAGATGCAGGTGCTCCTCAATTGAGGCCAAAATTTATTTTGCTAAGCGAGTTGGCTGTCAAGTGAGTTTGCCCCATTTTATGACCTTTGTTGCCACAGTCGTTAAATGAATGACTGCAGTCGTTGAGTTAGTAACACCACTGTTAAGTGAATCTGGCTTCTCCATTGACTTCGCTTGTCAGAAAGTCGCAAAAGTGGATCACACGACCCCGGGATAATAATGATGATGATGATGATGATGATGATCGAAACATTTAAATATGTTAAAGGGTTAAATAGGGTTCAGGAGGGAAGTGTTTTTAATAGGAAAGTGAACACAAGAACAAGGGGACACAATCGTTAGTTGGGGGAAAGATCGAAAGCAACATGAGAAAATATTATTTTACTGAAAGAGTAGTAGATCCTTGGAACAAACTTCCAGCAGACGTGGTTGGTAAACTGAATTTAAACATGCTTGGGATAAACATATATATCCATTGTAACATAAAATACAGGAAATAGTATAAGGGCAGACTAGATGGACCATGAGGTCTTTTTCTGCCGTCAGTCTTCTATGTTTCTATGTTTTTAATAATAATAATAATAATAATAATAATAATAATAATAATAATAATAATAATAATAATTTATTGGACTTGTATGCCGCCCCTCTCCGAAGACTCGAGGCGGCTCACAACAATAATAAAACAATATAGCAGTAAAACAAATCCAATATTAAAAAAACATATATAAAACCCCAGCAATTAAAACCATACAGCACATACATACCAAACATAAAATATAAAAGCCTGGGGGAGGATGTCTAAGTTCCCCCATGCCTGGCGATATAGGTGGGTCTTAAGTAATTTGTGAAAGACAAGGAGGGTGGGGGCTGTTCTAATCTCTGGGGGGAGTTGATTCCAGAGGGCCGGGGCCGCCACAGAGAAGGCTCTTCCCTGGGGCCCGCCAAACGACATTGTTTGGTCGACGGGACCCGGAGAAGGCCAACTCTGTGGGACCTTATCGGCCGCTGGGATTCGTGCGGTAGAAGGCGGTTCCGGAGGTACTCTGGTCCAATGCCATGTAGGGCTTTAAAGGTCATGACCAACACTTTGAATTGTGACCGGAAACTGATCGGCAGCCAATGCAGCCACGGAGTGTTGTAGAAACGTGGGTGAATCTAGGGAGCCCCACGATGGCTCTCGCGGCTGCATTCTGCACGATCTGAAGTTTCCAAACACTTTTCAAGGGTAGCCCCATGTAGAGAGCGTTGCAGTAATCGAACCTCGAGGTGATGAGGGCATGAGCGACTGTGAGCAATGACTCCCTGTCCAAGTAGGACCGCAACTGGTGCACCAAGCGAACCTGGGCAAACGCCCTCCTCGCCACAGCCGAAAGATGATGTTCCAATGTTAGCTGTGGATCGAGGAGGACGCCCAAGTTGCGAACCCTCTCTGAGGATGCTTCCGCCGTCATAAATATGAGTTGTTCACTAAGGTGTTTGAACATGTGTCTGTGGAGATTTTCAGTCACCCAGGTCATGGCTGTCCCAAAGGTGCTTTTTTCAAGAGGCAATTCGATTTTCCGTTTTTCTTTGAAGACGTTTCGCTTCTCATCCAAGAAGCTTCTTCTGCTCTGACTGGACAGAGGGAAACAGAAGGATTTATACTTCTTGGAGATATTTATTTATTTATACTTCTTGGAGATAACTGGTCATTTGCATTCTTTAAAAGAGTCGTTGAGGCCTCCTGGAGGTTTATCTGTATCGTCAGGGTCACCTGAGTGGTGAAGATGGAGGAAGCCATCTTGAAGTGGTGGAGCCATTTTGGAACTGTTGAAGAGGCTATCTGTGTCAAAATTGAACAGCCCTCAGAGGGGTAGGGATATGACATTGTTTATCTCCAGTCTACAACACAATCCTTTTAATAGTTCCAAGAAGTCTCCACACCCATTTGCACCACTCAGATTACCCTGATGACACAGATAAATCTCCAAGTGGCCTCAACGACTCTCTTAAACAGGGGTGTCAAACTCATTTTCATTGAAGGCCACGGCAGGGTTGTGTTTGACCTGAGGGCAAGGGGCATGGTTAGCTCAAAGTCACTCGTGTTAGGGACACCTATGGTGGCCTGAGTGCTCTGCCAGCGAAAACGGACCCCCGACCTACATTTTTGGCCGTAACAGCCTACTGCAGTCCTCTTATCAGCCAAAAACATCTTCAAAACCCCCCGGAAAAGTTCAGTTGCCCCTTGAAAAATTAAAATAAAAGCACCTTTGGAACGAACATGAGGGATGCTGCAACTCTCATAGTCTCTTATCTCAAGGACCGCCTTCTGCCGCACGAATCCCAGCAACCAGTTAGGTCCCACAGAGTGGGCTTTCTCCGGGTCCCGTCAACTAAACAATGTCGCTTGGCGGGACCTAGGGGAAGAACCTTCTCTGTGGCGGCCCCGGCCCTCTGGAACCAACTCCCCCCAGAGATTAGAATTTCCCCCACCCTCCTTGCCTTTTGTAAACTTCTTAAAACCCACCTCTGCCACCAGGCATGGGGGAACTGAGATACCCTTTCCCCCTAGGCCTTTACAATTTTATGCCTGGTATGTCTGTATGTATGTTTGGTTTTATAATAAGGGTTTTTAACTGTTTTAATATTGGATTGTAATATGCTGTTTTTATTACTGTTGTTAGCCACCCGGCGTCTACAGAGAGGGGCGGCATACAAATCCAATAAATAAATAAATAAAATAAGTTTGAAAAACAGTCACAAGCCAGTGCAGTTGTAACTTCGAACGGTCGCCAAAACGAACGAATGTAAGTTGTGGACTGTCAGTTTTCGGAAAGAGAAAAGGTTGCATGAGGAAGATCTTAGCACCTTTAGTTAAAAAAAAAAGTAGCTTTCTTTTGCTAAGGAGCTGCTACGTCGATGTAGGAGAAGACCTTTGACTCAGCCAGGGGAAGGTAGGAGGATTTCATAATTCATAGCGGTGCACCAAGCCAGCCAGACTTGCCCAAGGTTTAACCTGATACGGATCTCCACGGCGGTTGATCTAACGCGATTAGGCAGGTCTCTTGCCAGCTGACTGGAGGCTTTGAACCTGAAGTGCTATTCATGCAGAAGACAAAAGGTTTCACTTTGGGCATCCTACTTACTCCGTGTAAGTGAACCATGCCGGAAACTCTGCGTTGAAACCTTTGCAAAGGTCATGCAAGTGGCAGACTTGTAGAAGCTGGGAGATAGAAGAGCTGATCTGGGAAACTTTGCTCCCTTAGAGTCCGTCCGTGGTGCTTTAGCATATCTTCTCTCGTGACTTGTGTGGACCAGTGTTTTTCAACCAGTGTGCCGCGGCACACTAGTGTGCTGTGGAACATGGTCAAATGTGCCGCAAGAGGGGAGAGAGAAAGAGAGACAAAGAGAAAGTTTAAGTTTAATCAGATTTGTATGCCACCCCGCTCTGCAGACTCGGGGCGGCTCACAGCAATAACAATACAATGTAAAACAAATCTAATTTTAAGTTAATTTAAAATACATCACAAATTAAAACCAATCATACACACTAGCGTACCATGCATAAATTTTATAAGCCTAGGGGGAGGGAACATGTCAATTCCCCCATGCCTGACGACAGAGGTGGGTTTTAAGGAGCTTACGAAAGGCTAGGAGGGTGGGGGCAACTCTGATATCTAAAGAGAGAGAGAGAGAAAGAAAGCAAGAGAGAGAGAGAGAGTGAGTGAGAGAGAGAAAGAAACAAAAAAAGAGAAAGGAAGAAAGAGAGAGATAAAGAAAGCAAGAGAGAAAGAAAAAGAAAGCAAGTGAGAGAGAGAGAGAAAGCAAGAGAGAGCGGGGGGAGAAAGAAAGAGAGAAAGAAAGCAAGAGAGAGAATTTGTGTGTGAGAGAGAAAGAAAGAAATAGAGAGAAGGAGAGGGAGAGAGAAAAATGTGAGAAAAAAAGGAGAGAAAAAAAGAGAAATGAGAAAATGATTGAGGCAGAGAATGAGAGGAAAGAGAGAAACAAAAGAGAGAAGTGACCCTTGATTTAAAAAAAGCACCCAAAGAATAAGAGAGAAAAAAACCCCAGCCCTCACCTGGTTTTGGAAATGGTTCAAGAATGTGTATACACACACACACACACAAAGGGGGGGGGGCAATATGTATAATATGTACTGTCTTAGAGTGTCATTTTGGCTGGTGGTGTGCCCAGGATTTTGTAAATGTAAAAAATATGCCGCAGCTCAAAAAAGGTTGAAAATCACTGGTGTGGACTAATTTGATTCACGATCCTCTGCTCTAATGGAAAGGTAGGATAAACCTGAAGATGGCTGTTGTTTTAGATCGCTATTTCTCAACGGCGGCAGCTGGAAACTCAACTCTCACAATTCCCATTGCACACAACCACAAAGAGGAAGATAGAGACAATCCAATCCTTTGAGAAATTGTATCCAATTCAATTCAATTTTCAATGTATTAGATTCGTATGCCGCCCCTCTCCAAGGACTCTTTGTGCCAGTGTAGGGTCATTTGTCTTACCTCCTTCCAGTGTGCCCTCCGAGGCCGTTGTAAGCAATACTCCGCAAGTCTGCATTGGTTGCCTATCAGTTTCCGGTCACAATTAAAAGTGTTGGTTATGACCTATAAAGCCCTTCATGGCACCGGACCAGATTATCTCTGGGACCGCCTTCTGCTGCACGAATCCCAGCGACCAGTTAGGTCCCACAGAGTGGGTCTTCTCCGGGTCCCGTCAACTAAACAATGCCGCTTGGCGGGACCCAGGGGAAGAGCCTTCTCTGTGGCGGCCCCGGCCCTCTGGAACCAACTCCCCCCAGAGATTTCTCCCTCAACAACATTTTTCCCCTGATCAATTCTTTTCCCCCCCAGAACTCACCTTTAAGAACTGGTGTCAGTATTGCTGGCTTGATGGATAGTTGATTTTTAATTATTCCTATATTTTTAGCACTTTAGAACTTTGCACTTTACCAACTTTAATTAATAGCTAAGCTCTGATTTTATATTATTAACTATTAATCTATGAACTTTTTATTCCTATTTTATATTGTGATATATATTATTAGTATTTTAATTATTACTAATTTAATTCATTTTAATATCACTAGGGGGTTTTGTAATTAATGGATGATTGGGGTAAATATGGGACGAATGATTGGTATGAATGCAATGGTTGGGGCGGGTGGGATTATGGTATGAATGTGATAAATGGAAGCAGTATGAATGATAGACTTTGCCCACCTGACGCCGGAGAGGCGGGAGGGGAGGGGGCACTAATCTCTGGGGAGACAGAGGGTCAGAATATTCCTGTGTTGCTGGGGAGAGGCAGATATGGCGGGGGCCGCGGAGTTAGCCGTTCCAGGGGAACGAGGGACCGTTGCTTAATAACGATCCCTTGTTCTGGCTCCGTGAGCCCAATCTTGGGTACTGGTGATGAGTGTAACTCTGGCCCTGGGCTCAGGTTGCTGCTGCTTAATGCCAGGTCGGTGGTAAATAAAGCTCTCCTCATCCGGGATCTGATCCTGGATGAGGAGGCCGACCTGGCATGTATTACTGAAACCTGGCTGGGCCCAGAGGGAGGTGTTCCTCTCTCTGAAATCTGCCCAGCTGGGTTTCAGATATGGCATCAACCTCGACCCCAGGGAAGGGGAGGAGGAGTGGCTATTATAGCCAGGGAGAGCCTTTGCCTACGTGGACTCATTGCTCCGGAAATTGCGGGTTGCGAGTCACTCTTGATGAAGTTGGACTTAGGGGTTCAGGTGGGCTTATTTCTCACGTACCTGCCTCCCAGCTGCGTGTCAAAAGCCCTGCCTGTGCTACTCGAGGAGGTAGCCGGGTTGGCGGTGGAGTTCCCAAGACTTATTGTCTTGGGGGACTTCAACCTGCCGTCACTCGGCGAAACCTCTGGGCTGGCACAGGAGTTCATGGCCACCATGACAGCCATGGACCTGACTCAAGTAGTACAGGGTCCGACTCATGAAGGGGGGCACGCACCCGACATGGTATTCCTCTCCGAGCAATTGAGTAATGGTCTGAGACTAAGGGGCTTAGAAGCAGTGCCTTTGTCATGGTCAGACCATTTTCTACTACGGCTTGACTTCCTGGCTCCAATCCTTCCCCGCAGGGAGGCGGAACCAATTAAGATGTTCCGCCCCAGACGCCTGATGGACCCAGAGGGCTTTCAGACGGCGCTTGGGGTTATTCCAGAGGCACTTGTCCACAGTTCGGCAGAGTCTCTTGCGAAAGCCTGGAACGAGGCTGCAGCAGAGGCTCTTGACCGGATTGCGCCTTTGCGACCTCTCCGTGGCGCTAGACCCCGTAGAGCTCCATGGTTCAACGAGGAGCTCCGGGAGTTGAAACGCCAGAAGAGACGTCTAGAGAAGCGATGGAGGAAGAGTAGGTCTGAATCTGATCGAACACTGGTAAGAGCTTTTATTAAGACTTACAAAGTGGCGCTCAAGGCGGCAAGATGCGCGTACCATGCCGCCTTGATTGCATCAGCGGAATCCCGCCCGGCCGCTCTGTTTAGGGTGACCCGCTCCCTTCTTAATCAGGGGGGAGTTGGGGAGCCCTTGCAGAGTAGTGCCGAGGACTTTAACACGTTTTTCGCTGATAAAGTCGCTCGGATTCGGGCCGACCTCGACTCCAATTGTAAAACAGAGTCGACTGACAACGAGTCAGTCGAGGTGACTGGGGCACGTACTTGTCCACCTGTCTGGGAAGAGTTTGATCTGGTGACACCTGATGAAGTGGACAAGGCCATTGGAGCTGTGAGTTCCGCCACCTGTTTACTGGATCCGTGTCCCTCCTGGTTGGTTTCGGCCAGCAGGGAGGTGACACGGAGCTGGGCCCAGGAGATTACCAACGCTTCCTTGGGGAGGGGAGTTTTTCCATCACTCTATAAAGAAGCGCTTGTGCGCCCCCTCCTCAAGAAGCCCTCCCTGGACCCAGCCGTACTTAACAACTATCGTCCAGTCTCCAACCTTCCCTTTATGGGGAAGGTTGTCGAGAAGGTGGTGGCACTCCAGCTCCAGCGGTCCTTGGAAGAAGCCGATTATCTAGGTCCCCAGCAGTCGGGTTTCAGGGCCGGTTACAGCACGGAAACCGCTTTGGTCGCGTTGATGGATGATCTCTGGCGGGCCCGGGACAGGGGTTTATCCTCTGTCCTGGTGCTCCTTGACCTCTCAGCGGCTTTCGATACCATCGACCATGGTATCCTTCTGCACCGGCTGGAGGGGTTGGGAGTGGGAGGCACTGTCCTTCAGTGGTTCTCCTCCTACCTCTCTGGCCGGTCGCAGTCGGTGTTAGTGGGGGGCCAGAGGTCGACTCCTATGTTTCTCCCTTGTGGGGTGCCTCAGGGGTCGGTCCTCTCCCCCCTGCTATTCAACATCTACATGAAACCGCTGGGCGAGATCATCCAAGGACATGGGGTGAGGTATCATCAATATGCGGATGATACCCAGCTTTACATCTCCACCCCATGCCCAGTCAACGAAGCGGTGGAAGTGATGTGCCGGTGCCTGGAGGCTGTTGGGGCCTGGATGGGTGTCAACAGACTCAAGCTCAACCCGGATAAGACGGCGTGGCTGTGGGTTCTGCCTCCCAAGGACAATCCCATCTGTCCGTCCATCACCCTGGGGGGGGAATTATTGACCCCCTCAGAGAGGGTCCGCAACTTGGGCGTCCTCCTCGATCCACAGCTCACATTAGAACAACATCTTTCAGCTGTGGCGAGGGGGGCGTTTGCCCAGGTTCGCCTGGTGCACCAGTTGCGGCCCTATCTGGACCGGGACTCATTGCTCACAGTCACTCATGCCCTCATCACCTCGAGGTTCGACTACTGTAATGCTCTCTACATGGGGCTACCTTTGAAAAGTGTTCGGAAACTTCAGATCGTGCAAAATGCAGCTGCGAGAGCAGTCATGGGCCTACCTAGGTATGCCCATGTTTCACCATCACTCCGCAGTCTGCATTGGTTGCCGATCAATTTCCGGTCACAATTCAAAGTGTTGGTTATGACCTTTAAAGCCCTTCATGGCATCGGACCAGAATATCTCCGAGACCGCCTCCTGCCGCACGAATCCCAGCGACCGATTAGGTCCCACAGAGTGGGCCTTCTCCGGGTCCCGTCAACTAAACAATGTCGGTTGGCGGGCCCCAGGGGAAGAGCCTTCTCTGTGGCGGCCCCGGCCCTCTGGAACCAACTCCCCCCGGAGATTAGAACTGCCCCTACTCTTCCTGCCTTCCGTAAACTCCTTAAAACCCACCTTTGCCGTCAGGCATGGGGGAACTGAAACATCTCCCCCTGGGCACGTTTAATTTATGCATGGTATGTCTGTGTGTGTGACTGTTAGCATATGGGGTTTTTTAAATATTTAAATATTTTAAATTTGTCTGATTGCTTATGATTTGTTTTTACATGTTGTGAGCCGCCCCGAGTCTTCGGAGAGGGGCGGCATACAAATCTAAGTAATAAATAATAAATAAATAAAATTAGAATTGCCCCCACCCTCCTTGCCTTTCGTAAGCTGCTTAAAACCCACCTCTGCCGCCAGGCATGGGGGAATTGAGATACTCTTTCCCCCTAGGCCTTTACAATTTTATGCATGGTATGTCTGTATGTCTGTTTGGTTTTTATTATAATGGGTTTTTAATTGTTTTTAGTATTGGATTATTATTATATGCTGTCTTATTATTGCTGTTAGCCGCCCCGAGTCTCCGGAGAGGGGAGGCATACAAATACAATACATAAAATAAAATAAATAAACAAAATAAATTTTCAATTTATTAGATTTGTATGCCGCTCCTCTCCAAGGACTCTTTGAGCCAGTATAGGGCCGCTTCTCTTACCTCCTTCCAGTGTGCCCTCCGAGGCCGTTGTAAGCGTGTGCCTGGCCATGGGCGCGTTGGTGTGAGATTTGGCTTCTGCACATGCGCAGCAAGCAAATCTCATGTGAGGACCCACGAGCGAGCAAGATTTCGGAAATTATTGGCGTTATTTTTGCTTCCACACATGCATAGAAGCAAAAAATCACGCACGAGCATCATCACACAAGATTTCACTTGCTGCACATGCGCATAAACCAAATCTCACACGGGGTATCTTCGGGGGTGCACAGCTGCACACACATCTCATAATTTCTTATCAGGATGGAGCACCTGAGTGCACCAGCTGCTGCCCACCACTGTATTGAGCCACAATGTTATTTTTCTATTTTTGTGCAGGTCAGAACCAGGTGGTGGGTTGTGTTTTGGGTTTTTGTTTGTTTTGGTTTTCCTTGTTTTTTGTTTTGGGTTTTGGGTTTTTTTTTGTTTTTGGTCTACTGGTTTGTTTTAGAACAATTCATCATTTGCTGGTCAGTTTCTGCCTGTGATATTTCTGGCACTTAGCAGTGACTTTGATTTATTGATTCTGTTTTGAGCCAGGTTGGAATTCATTCATTCGATCCTACATAAAGAACACAGTTTAAAAATGTGTTTATTTCTTTATCGTATTAAGAAAGCCCCTCTGACTTTGCGATTTGGGCATGAATGACAATTTAAAAGGGCCTCTCGTTTAGGAACAGGCACAACTGCTTCCTAAACACCTTATAGATTTTTCATACCTTTGAAGTCCAAAGATCTACAGGCCTGTTTGCAAAGGTGTTGGGACAATACAGGAAATCCTGTCATTACAACAGTTCATTCAGTGACCGTTCCAACTTACAACATCCCTGAAAAAAGTGATCGTGATCTTTTTCACAATTGCAACATCCTGATGGTCAGTGATCAACAATCAGATGCTTGGCATGCGATTCATATTTATGACGATTGCAGTGTGCTGGAGTCACACGATCCCTTTTGCAACCTTCTGACAAACAAAGTCAACGGTGAATCCAGACTGCCACGTTCCTGACTCAACAAATGCTATAATTTACTTCACAACCGTGGCAAGAAAAGCCATTCATGGGGTAAACTCACTGAAGAAGTGTTCATCTTAGGAGCATAAATCTTGTGCTCCATCATGGTCAAAACAGAGTAACAGAGTCAGAATGGACCTTGTACATCACTAATTCAATCCCCTGCTCAAGCAGGAGTTCCTACACCATTTCGGACAAACAGCAGTCTAATGTCCTCTTGAAAGTCTCAAATGTTGGAGCTCTCACAACCTCTGCAGGCAAGCTTTTCCATTGGTTGATTGCTCTCACTATCAGAAACTTCCTCCCTATTTTATTTAATAAAGAAAAAACGATACTGCCCTTGTAGTCACTGGTGGGGAGTGGAAGGATTTATATCCCTTGCATTTATATTCCTACTCAGGTGCTTCAACATGCCTCTGAAAGTATGCAAATGACCAGCTATCTGCAAGGAATATAAATCCTTCCATTCCCTACTAACCTGTTGTTCTATCCCAGGCCTATGCAGCTTGAAAACAAAGGAGGAATCCACGCATTGATATTTCAGATCAGTCTTTTTATATATATAGTCTCATTTTTACAAGCAGAAGTCATGCATGTGAGATATGAGTTTCTCAGTGAGGGTAATTAAGACATAACAGTTCCGTGGCTAGGCTGCTGCCAAAGATCAAAGCTACTCGCATTCCTTCATTAGAGAAGGATTCTCCAGCTTCACAGACTTACTTTTACAGCTTCCCAGCATTTTCAGTAGTCAGGGCACTTTTTCTCCAAGGATTTTAGCAGGAAAATTACAGTTGTCTAATATAACCTGTCTAAGACCTCAAACATCATCCGATTCCATTGCAAAGCATTGTAACTCCACCCCGAATTACCCATACGCCACCCTTAAATACCTATAGGAAGTGGTCAACAATTCCTTAGAGTTACAAACTACAGACTACTTCTTTTTTCCTACAAGTATTCTTGTCTTTTTCTTAATCTTCTAAAGCAAAGGCTCCTGACCTTCCTCCTCTTCTAAGTCTGACACTACTGTCATTGGCATATCTGCCACCTCTAGTGGTCCTCCAGTTTCATCCAGATCTATTTCTCTCTCGCTCTCGCTCTCTGCATCAGCTGGCAACACCACTGGCCCAGGGTACCAAGATGGTACTGGCTCATCCTCCTCAGAGTCTATCATTACCAGAGGTGGACGAGGACCACTCACAACACCTGTCAAGAGTTGAAGAAGCTTCTTGAATGAGAAGTGCAACGTCTTCAAAGCAGAAAGTTCAATGGCTTCTTGAAAAAAGAAAAGGCACCTTTGGGACAACCATGACCTGGATGATTGAGAACCTCTGCAAACTATTTAACAAAAGAGATATTATATATTACTAATTGTTCTGTCGGGCTCTCTGGTTGACTCCTCCCAACAATTCACAGGTACAAATTTCAGACACACACACGTTTGAAAATTCAAAACAATGTTCTTTATAATGAAAATTCACTTAAACCAAGCCCTCTTTTGGTATAGGAAAGAGCACTGTCTCCAAACAAACTGGTAATTTGTACAAGTCCCTTATCAGTTCTGTGATACTTAGCTTGCAGCTGTGAGGCAATTCACAGTCCTTCTTCTTTCACAAAGTGACACACACTTTGCTCTGGTTTAGTTTCAAAGCGGGGAAACATCAGCACACAAAAAGTCAAAGTCAGTAAAGCAATCACGAAACACAAGGATCAGATAATCCTCCACAATGGCCAAACCCACAGGCTGCTCTTTATAGCAGCCTCACTAATTACCACAGCCCCATCCAACCACAGGTGGCCTCATTTTCTTTGATAATAATCTCTCAGTTGTTGTTGCCTGTGCATCGCTCTCCGCATGCGTGGCTGTATCATTAACTCTTGTTCTGAATCCAAGGAGGAGCGAGATAATTGTTCTCCTTCTGAGCTGTCTGCCACACTCTCCTCCTCCCTGTCACTCATGTCTTCTTGGTCAGAGGAGCTTTCATCATCAGATTCCACCGGGGGCAAAACAGGTCTGCGGCATGTGGATGTCTCCCCCACATCCACAGTCCTTGGGGCAGGAGCTGGGCCAGAGCTAACCACAACAAATAATAAACCAGGTCATCTTCAATCTGCCGAAATTGCTGTTCCGGGCTGAGATAAACCATCAAAATGTAGTCTCAGTGTCTGCTTTGAGTTACCACTTTTTTAAAAAATAAAACACGATTATCCTGGGTGAAGGGTCTGTCAGCTAATAACGTTGGTGGGCTTTTTTTTTCCATGCACCTTCAATGTAAATAAGTGATTTTTCTTCCTTTCCGAGGATTATTGGTTTTGCTGTTTACATGCCCACGAGAGACAAAGTCACGTTTGCTTTAACAGGCATTTGGGTTTGTAAAATGAAGCCCGGCCAAAGTAATTCTGACAGGATTGACAGGGAGTGGAAGAGAAGGGGGCTCAGCTGCTTGACGCTTGCCAGCCTTGATGGCTCCTACAATAAGTAATCAAGATATTATAGGGGAAGGAATAGCAACTGTCACTTCACATGTCTCCGTCAAGATATGAGCATCTTGGTGCGATGGGACGGGGGGAGAGTGCATAAAGTTTTGTGAGTCAGAAACAAATGCTGCGTTTTCTTCTCCTTGCAAAGCTGTTCAGGCTGGGTTCCGTTTTCTGGTTGGGGTTCTTAATGGAGTATCTTAACAGCAGTGGAGTATCGGGGAGGGGCACCCCATGTTAGTATTCTCACGTGCTTTCTCTAGAGGAGGGGAGGCTACCATGCAGAGTGAGAATGCTTGTGTTCAGTGCGATAATAGAAACATAGAAGACTGACGGCAGAAAAAGACCTCATGGTCCATCTAGTCTGCCCTTATACTATTTCCTGTATTTTTATCTTAGGATGGATATATGTTTATCCCAGGCATGTTTAAATTCAGTTACTGTGGATTTACCAACCACGTCTGCTGGAAGTTTGTTCCAAGGATCTACTACTCTTTCAGTAAAATAATATTTTCTCATGTTGCTTTTGATCTTTCCCCCAACTAACTTCAGATTGTGTCCCCTTGTTCTTGTGTTCAGTTTCCTATTAAAAACACTTCCCTCCTGGACCTTATTTAACCCTTTAACATATTTAAATGTTTCGATCATGTCCCCCCTTTCCCTTCTGTCCTCCAGACTATACAGATGGAGTTCATGAAGTCTTTCCTGATACGTTTTATGCTTAAGACCTTCCACCATTCTTGTAGCCCGTCTTTGGACCCGTTCAATTTTGTCAAGGTTCAGGAGGGAAGTATTTTTAATAGGAAAGTGAACACAAGAACAAGGGGACACAATCTGAAGTTAGTTGGGGGAAAGATCAAAAGCAACATGAGAAAATATTATTTTACTGAAAGAGTAGTAGATCCTTGGAACAAACTTCCAGCAGACGTGGTAGATAAATCCACAGTAACTGAATTTAAACATGCCTGGGATAAACATATATCCATCCTAAGATACAATACAGAAAATAGTAAAAGGGCAGACTAGATGGACCATGAGGTCTTTTTCTGCCGTCAGACTTCTATGTTTCTATCTGCAAAACTTCGCATCTCTCTCAGTTAACAAGGCAGAAGGGCAGAGCAGGGAGGGCCCAGCCTGTTTAAGTCAGAGGATACATTTGACCTGACAGCATATGTTGGGGATTCTAGCACAGCGGTTTCTGTGATGGATGGGGCCAGTCACAGCAGATTAGTCTTGATAGCTTCCTATTCATTTTTATGTTGTTGTTAAGGCTGAAAAGAATCTGAAGATTCAGTAGAGCAAGGCGTTATCTTGCGTCAAGGACCCAGTTGGCTTGCAGTTAGTTGAGGAGCCATTAGTGGCATGATGGCAAACCTATGGCATGCGTGCCACAGGTGGCACGTGGAGACATATTGGGAAAAGGGGGAAAAGGAATCCTCAATCTGAGTGTTAGCAAAAACTTCAGAAGAGAAGGATTTAGGGGTAGTGATTTCTGACAGTCTCAAAATGGGTGAACAGTGCAGTCAGGCGGTAGGGAAAGCAAGTAGGATGCTTGGCTGCATAGGTAGAGGTATAACAAGCAGGAAGAGGGAGATTATGATCCCGCTATATAGAGCACTGGTGAGACCACATTTGGAGTACTGTGTTCAGTTCTGGAGACCTCACCTACAAAAAGATATTGACAAAATTGAACGGGTCCAAAGACGGGCTACAAGAATGGTGGAAGGTCTTAAGCATAAAACGTATCAGGAAAGACTTAATGAACTCAATCTGTATAGTCTGGAAGACAGAAGGGAAAGGGGGGACATGATCGAAACATTTAAATATGTTAAAGGGTTAAATAAGGTCCAGGAGGGAAGTGTTTTTAATAGGAAAGTGAACACAAGAACAAGGGGACACAATCTGAAGTTAATTGGGGGAAAGATCAAAAGCAACATGAGAAAATATTATTTTACTGAAAGAGTAGTAGATCCTTGGAACAAACTTCCAGCAGACGTGGTAGATAAATCCACAGTAACTGAATTTAAACATGCCTGGGATAAACATATATCCATCCTAAGATAAAATACAGAAAATAGTATAAGGGCAGACTAGATGGACCATGAGATCTTTTTCTGCCGTCAGACATCTATGTTTCTATGTTTCTATTGGAGGGAACACGAGGCCTTGCCCTGTGTCTGCTCCAGCTGACTTTCAGCCTTGGGGACGGCCATTTTTACCTTCAGGAGGCTTCCCTGAAGCCTTCGAAGTGAGAAAAACAGCCCAATGGGCAAACCGGAAGTCTATTTTTCTGAACTTCCGGTTGGCCGTTTTTTGCCGTCCTAGCGCTTCAGGAGGCTTTAGTGAGGTAAGGCCTGTGCGCATGCGCAGGAGTAGCGGTGTGTTTGTGTTGTGCACATGTGCGTGGGGCTGGGGGGAGGACATGGGTGTGGGCACACACATCCTTTTGGCACACGAGCCCAAAAAGGTTCACCATCACTGCATTAGTGTTGTGGTTAGCTCTGGCCCAGCTCCTGCCCCAAGGACTGAGGAGGTGGATGCAGGGGAAACATCAACATGTCATAGGCCTGTTTTGCTGCCGACAGAGTCAGACGGTGAATTGTCCTCTGCAGAAGGAAGTGACGGTGAGATGGAGGAGGGGAGCTTGGAAGACAGCCCAGGAAGAAGTCAATCATCCTTAGATTCGGATGAGGAAATAATGATAGACCCACGCATGCGTAGAGCTATGCGTAGGAGTGAACAGCTTCAAAAGTATTATAGGAGATAATTGAGTCCACCTGTGGTTGGGTGCGGTTCAAGTAATTAGGGCTGCTGTTAAATTGGCAGCGTGCTGGCCTCACAGTGTGGAGATTATCTGATCGTACTGGTTTGGACCGTGACTTGCTGTTTCAGGACTCTTGATTTTTCAAGACTTTGAAACCAAGGCAGAGCAAAGCTTGTGTGTTTCAACTTGTGGAAGAAGGAGGGCTGTGACGTTTCTTCACAGCTGCTAGCTAAGTACTTAAGGACTGCTTAAGGGGGTTTTACAGCCTACAAGTTTGTTTTGGGAATAGTGCTCTTTGTCATCATCATCATCATTATTATTTAGATTTATATGCCGCCCCTCTCCAAAGACTCGGGGTGGCTCACAACAGCATATAAAAAACAGTATAACAATGGGACAAATCTAATAATAAAATATATAAAAACCCCAACAATTAAAAACCATACAGCACATACACACCAAACGTGAAACATGCCTGGAGATATAGGTGGGTCTTGAGCAACTTGTGAACGACAAGGAGGGTGGGGTCCGTTCTAATCTCTTGGGGGGGGGGGTGATTCCAGAGGGCCGAGGCCACCACAAAGAAGGCTCTTCCCCTGGGGCCCGCCAAACAACATTGTTTGGTCGATGGAACCCGGAGAAGGTCAACTCTGTGGAACCTTATCGGCCGCTGGGATTCATGCGGTAGAAGGCGGTTCCGGAGATATTCTGGTCCAATGCCATGTAGGGCTTTAAAGGTCATTACCAACACTTTGAATTGTGACCGGAAACCGATCGGCAGCCAGTGCAGGCCACGGAGTGTTGTGGAAACGTGAGCGAATGTAGGAAGCCCCACGATAGCTCTCGCGGCCACATTCTGCACAATCATACAAAAAGGGTGCTTTGTTTCATTTGAATTTTGTGATAAAAAAACCTTTGTGTTTGAATTTTCAAGTGTGTGTGTGCGTGTCTGAATTTTTTACCCTTGAATTTTTGGGAGGCTCATACCATAGAGCCCGGCTGAACACATTAGTACCTCCTCTGAGGTGATGACCATCAATCTCACACACTCTTTGTGAGCCATTAACCCCCTAACACTAACCACCATACCAGGAGAAAACACTTCTCTACTTGGAGAAGAAGCAGGTAACAAATGGCTTTCTCTCTCACTTGCTCATTCTCTCCCTTTGTCATTCTACTGTCCACTAAGACATCTTTCTGGGGACTAGAGTTACCCTTTTTTAAGGAAGACAATTCCATCCTTTTTTGGAGCACCAAGTCCATTTTAAAGCATCACTAAGTCATCACATTTGTATGTGGTTTTTATTTTTGGTTTTATTATAACTTGACTTATGGTGTTGTGCAGAATCTTATGGTGTGTTTGAATGAGAACTAAAGAACTGTTGTACATATCTACGAGACCGCCTTCTGCCGCACGAATCCCAGCGACCAGTTAGGTCCCACAGAGTGGGCCTTCTCCGGGTCCCGTCAACAAAACAATGCCGCTTGGCGGGGCCCAGGGGAAGGGCCTTCTCTGTGGTGGCCCCGACCCTCTGGAACCAACTCCCCCCGGAGACTAGAATTGCCCCCACCCTCCTCGCCTTTCGTAAACTCCTAAAAACCCACCTCTGCCGTCAGGCATGGGGGAACTGAGATATTCTTTTCCCCTTGGCCTTTACAATTTATGCATGGTATGTTTGTTTGCAGGTATGTTTGGTTTTAGTAATAAGGGTTTTTTAGCTGTTTTGTATTGGATTTACATGCTGTTTTGTTACTGTTGTTAGCCGCCCCGAATCTGCGGAGAGGGGCAGCATACAAATCCAATAAATAAATAAATATTTAAAATGAATACATTTAGCCATCCAAATTGGGAGCTGTTTAATACTATTTTGGTGAATATCCCTCTGCTTTTGGCCTTGCTGATGTTTTGGAAGCAACTGGGAAGAAACATCTAGAGGACTGCAAGTTCAAGCATCTGGTTTATATATATTTACGGTCACTTGAGAAAAGGGATGCTCGGAGTTCATTGTGTCAATCTGCAATGCTCACCAATGTCTTCTTGTTGCTTTTGAAAGACCTTCAAAAAAATGTAGCTGCTAAGTAGGGTCAGCTTCATTCTGTCTTGCAACCAGATGACTCTATTTTCTTTTTCTTTCAAACAGTGGTGGCGATTACTATGACTATGCCCATGGCTTGAACGAAGATACGTATGATTCTTACAGTGAGTACCTTTAATACTTTGGAATGCACTTTAATGTAGAAAAGGGTGATTGCTACCATATGTTTCCCAGAGTAATAATGCCCCATACTGTCATTATTATTGAAAATGGGAGATGAAATTATTCAAGGCATTTGTTCTTTCTGTCTCCCTCCCTTCCTCTTTTTTTCCTTCCTTTCTTCCTTCCTTCCCTCCCTGTCTCCCTCTCCTTCCTTCTTTCCTTCCTTTATTTCCTCCCTCCCTGTATCCCTCTCCTTCCTTCCTTCCTTCCCTCCCTCCCTCCCTCCCTCCCTCCCTGTCTCCCTCTCCTTCCTTCCTTCTTTCCTTCCTTTATTTCCTCCCTCCCTGTATCCCTCTCCTTCCTTCCTTCCTTCCCTCCCTGTCTCCCACTCCTTCCTTCCTTCCTTCCTTCCTTCCTTCTTTCCTTCCTTTATTTCCTCCATGTATCCCTCTCCTTCCTTCCTTCCTTCCTTCTTTCCTTCCTTTATTTCCTCCATGTATCCCTCTCCTTCCTTCCTTCCCTCCCTCCCTCCCTGTCTCCCTCTCCTTCCTTCCTTCTTTCCTTCCTTTATTTCTTCCCTGTCTCCCTCTCCTTCCTTCCCTCCCTCCCTGTCTCCCTCTCCTTCCTTCCTTCCTTTATTTCCTCCCTCCCTGTATCCCTCTCCTTCCTTCCTTCCTTTATTTCCTCCCTCCCTGTATCCCTCTCCTTCCTTCCTTCCTTCCTTTCTTGCGGTATACACAGAAGGAGAGTTTGAAATTACAGGAAGGCAGATTCTGACCTAAAGTTGGCTGTGTTACTTTCCAACACAGATATTGAGGTTGGGTGGGATTTTTCTTATAAAGTTACTGTAAAGGCCCAATTCAGGGTTTCTTGATCTAAATTCCTGCATTGAACTGTGGTTAAACTATGATGTTGCTTCGTGATTCTTTCAGTTTGCCATTTTGTACAGCCAGGCACTGTGGAGTTAGTCCTAATGTGGAGCGATTAGGAAGTTTAAATTTCACCATGTCATTTCACCAGCCAAACTGGAGAGTGGGGTGGGGAGTGAGATACCACAATGGCTGGCTATATAAGGCAGTTTGGCCAAGGTATTTGCCCAGTCCACTAGATTGGATGGCATGGCCACTGCAGAATATTCAAAAAACCCCTCTTCATCTCTAGCAATATTTCTCAACCCCCTCCATTTTAAGCTGCGTGGACTTCAAGTCCCAGAATTCAGTATCAGTGAAGTCAGTGAAGCAGTGGAAGTGATGTGCCGGTGTCTGGAGGCTGTTGGGGTCTGGATGGGTGTCAACAGACTCAAACTCAACCCTGATAAGACGGAGTGGCTGTGGGTTCTGCCTCCCAAGGACAATTCCATCTGTCCGTCCATCACCCTTGGGGGGGGAATCACTAACCCCCTCAGAGAGGGTCCGTAAGTTGGGCGTCCTTCTCGATCCACACTTTACATTAGAGAAACATCTTTCAGCTGTGGTGAGGGGGGCGTTTTCCCAGGTTCGCCTGGTGCACCAGTTGCGGCCCTATTTGGACCGGGACTCACTGCTCACAGTCACTCATACCCTCATCACCTCGAGGCTCGACTACTGTAATGCTCTCTACATGGGGCTACATTTGAAGAGTGTTCGGAAACTTCAGATCGTGCAGAATGCAGCTGCGAGAGCTATCATGGGCTTTCCTAAACATGCCCATGTTACTCCAACACTCCGCAGTCTGCATTGGTTGCTGATCGGTTTCCGGTCACAATTCAAAGTGTTGGTTATGACCTATAAAGCCCTTCATGGCATCGGACCAGAATATCTCCGGGACCGCCTTCTGCTGCACGAATCCCAGCAACCAGTTAGGTCCCACAGAGTGGGTCTTCTCTGGGTCCTGTCAACCAAACAATGTCGCTTGGCGGGGCCCAGGGGAAGAGCCTTCTCTGTGGCGGCCCCAGCCTTCTGGAACCAACTCCCCCCAGAGATTAGAATTGCCCCCACCCTCCTTGCCTTTCGCAAGCTCCTTAAAACCCACCTCTGTCGGCAGGCATGGGGGAATTGAAATTTTCCCCTCCCTCCTAGACTTGTAGAATTTATACATGGTATGCTTGTTTGTATGAATGGTTCTTTAAATTGGGGTTTTTTAGATTATTTTTAATGTTAGATTTGTTTACATTGTCTTTTTTATAGTTGTTAGCCGCCCCGAGTCTTCAGAGAGGGGCGGCATACAAATCTAATAAATAAATTAAATAAATAAATTCCCCAGCCAGTCATGAAATGAATTGGTGAAAGGGAATGGGCCCCAGTGAGACAAAAGGAGAGGTCTGGAGCACAAAGCTGATTTTTTGAAGATCATAGTAGACTAGAGATATTGAATGAAGGATGTTCTGAGACGTTCTGGGAAAAGGGATAAAGTTAAGATTATGGGTAGATATCGGGGACTCGAAATTTCAACTAGGACTGAAAGTGGCACCTTCATGCTCATAAAGACAATCACACACACCACATTTCGCTGGTTGTCAAGAGAGAGCGCCTGCAGATTTCCCTGCTAATTGCTAGTTGTTGGGCGGGGGGAACAAGACTGATTTCTTGTTTCCCTGGGGTTCTTTGTAGGTAGGTAAGAGGGGATGAAACAGCATTTCTCAACTGAAACACCCCCTCCTTTAACTTGGACGTTTGTCGTGAGACAGTTAATTATTCTACCATGCAAGCTGTCTCTGTGTCACAGGTTTAAACGACTCTTTAAGTCACCTTGAGGGGAAGCAGCTGATTACATGATTCTCCGAAAAGTCACTAAAGCGTCCTCTTTCTTCCCCTTGCAACATGCTAAATTGGTCTCCGTGGACTTCAGAGTTTTGATTGTTCCATGCTCCGACATCGGTACGAGTTGTCCCCTGTTTGCCTTCTTGCAGGAGCACGTTTTAGCCCTGAGCTCACGGTGTCCTTGGTGCAAACAGGCAGCGAGTCATTGCTATCCTCCTGTTCGTCTCCCACCTAATGCACAGAGACTCAGCGGGAAGAATCCTGTAAGGAAAAGAGTCAAAAACCATATACAGTGGTACCTCTACTTAAGAATCCCTCTACCAAAGAACTTTTCTAGATAAGAACCGGGTGTTCAAGATTTTTTTGCCTCTTCTTAAGAACCATTTTCTACTTAAGAACCCGAGCCCGGAAAAATTTCCCAGTAAATCTGAGAGCGGCACAAAGGCCTGGCCAGTTTCCTGCCATTCCCCCTTTAATCTCGGCCATCTCGGGCTTTTCTTGGCTGCCAGAGGAGCCTTTCGGTGACACTTAAGGAGACTTTGGCAGTCCAGAGCAAACAAAGCATTTTCCTTTCTCTGGGCACTTGGAGAGGGAATAAACCTCTGACAGCATCCAGAGAAAGGAAACACTCCCTTCGCTCTGGGCAGCGACTGTCCTCCTCCTCTTCTTCCTCCTCCTCCCATCCAAATTCCGAGCTTTTATTACTTTCCTAATGGGTTTACACACATTATTTGCTTTTACATTGGTTCCTATGGGAAAAATTGCTTCTACTTACAAACATTTCTACTTAAGAACCTGGTCACGGAACGAATTAAGTTCTTAAGTAGAGGTACCACTGTATTGCAATAGCATTTGGACTTACATATCAGTCCAATAATGCTTTACGGCCCTCTCCGAGCAGTTTGTAAATTGCTGCATGTTACCCCCAACATTCAGGGTCCTCATTTTACCCACCTCAAAAGGTTGGAAGGCTAAGTCAACCTCGAGCTCCATCAGGATCGAACTCCAGGTTGTGGGCAGAGTTAGCCTGAAAATACTGCAGATTAACCACTGTGCTTTCAAGACTCTCTGTTATGCACTTATATTGTACAAGTTTGCATTCTCATTGGTGTAGTTACAGGGAGCATCATTTGAGGATGGAATGCCCCAAGGAGGGATACATCCATCTTTGCTTCCTTTTGGACGATGAGCAAAAATGAGCCATCTCATTAGGATTTTATTGTCAATGTCTTATATTGTGTAAAGTGATTTAGATGAGTGGAATGGTACAATTATGGGGGTTTGTTCTATTCTGTTCTTGGGAGGGAGTGGAAGAAGGAAGGGAGGAAGATGGGAGGAGAAGGGGAAGGAAGGAGAGAGAAATGGCAAGGAAGGAAGTCTCTGAGTCTATGGAGAGGGGCGACATACAAATCTAAATAATAATAATAATAATAATAATAATAATAATAATAATAATAAAGATGAGAGGAAGGGGAAGAAAGGAAGGTGAGAGAGACAGGAAGGAAGGCTGGAAGGTAAGGGGGAAGGAAAGAGGAGGGGGAGAAAGGAAGGTGAGGGACAGGAAGGGAAGGTAGGAGGGGAAAGGAGGAAGGAAGGAGAGAAAGGGAAGGAAGATGAGAGGGGAAGAAAGGAAGGTGAGAGACAGGAAGGAAGGTGGGAGGGTAAGGGGGAAGGAAGGAGAGAAGGGAGAGAGGAAAGGAAGGTGAGAGGGACAGGAAGGGAAGGTAGGAGGGGAAAGGAGGGAGGAAGGAAGGAGAGAAAGGGAAGGAAGGTGGGAGGGTAAGGGGGAAGGAAAGAGGAGGGGGAGAAAGGAAGGTGAGAGGGACAGGAAGGAAGGAGGGGAAAGGGGGAAGGAAGGAGAGAGAAGGGAAGAAAGGATGGTGAGGGACCAGGAAGCAAGGTGGGAGGGAAATAGGGAAGGAGAGAGAAAGGGAAAGAAAAGAAGGTGAGAGGGACAGGACGGAAGGGAGGATTCTCAGGCATTCTGCTCTCATGCTATTAGACCAATGTAACTCCCGACTCTATACTAGGAAAAAGGGCAGCTTTTAACTGTTGCTAAGTAGGGGTATGTATACAGTGTTCCCTCGATTTTCGCGGGGGGTGCGTTCCGAGACCGCCCGTGAAAGTCGAATTTCCACGAAGTAGAGATGCGGAAGTAAATACACCATTTTTGGCTACGGACAGTATCACAAGCCATCCCTTAACACTTTAAACCCCTAAATTACCATTTCCCATTCCCTTAACAAACATTTACTCACCATTATTACTGATACTCACCATTGAATAAGACACTTGGTGATCCTGATATTTATAAACATAATTATTTATTAACAATATATTTTTTTTGTTATTTATTTGCAAACATTATTAGTTTGGTGATGACATATGAAGTCATCGGGCCGGAAAAGCCATGGTATAGAAAAAAACCCGCAAAGTATTTTTTAATTAATATTTTTTTTAAAACGGTGATATAGGCTATTCACGAAGTTCAAACCGGCGAAAATCGAGAGAACGCTGTACCCAGTAATTCTGTGGCCTAGAGCTTAGCTGCCATTGAAGAATTAAGCTTGGGCCTCGCTTTTTCCAAGACTTCAGGTTGAGATCTGCATCCTTATTCTGAGCCAGATTTGAATTCGAGTCCGCAAGGAGAAGGGCAGCCTATAAATCTAATTAATAAATAAACAAATTAATAAATTTTTGTTCAGAGATTCCATGCATTTTGTGTTTGGGGCTGCTGACGGCTTCAAGAGCACGAATCCCAGCGACCAATTAGGTCCCACAGAGTTGGCCTTCTCCGGGGTCCCGTCGACTAAACAATGTCGTCTGGCGGGTCCCAGGGGAAGAGCCTTCTCTGTGGTGGCCCCGACCCTCTGGAACCAGCTCCCCCCGGAGATTAGAACTGCCCCCACCCTCCTTAAAACTCACCCCTGCCATCAGGCATGGGGGAATTGAGGCATTCCCCCTCCCTCCCCCGGGCCTATATAATTTATGTATGGTGTGACTGTGTGTATGACTGGTTTAATAATGGCGTTTTTTAATGTTTTTTAAATTTATTAGATTTGTTGTGAATTGTCTTATAAATAAATGAAATAAATAAAGTTAAAGTTATCGTGGAAGGGTGAAAACCTTCCCTTTTGGATGTTTAATTCCTCCTCCATCTTGAAAAAATAAAGCAGACGTTCACCTTGAAGATTGATAGAAAACATCTTACCCCTTTTTCCCCCAAAAACTTTTGTGATTTCAGGACAGGAAGATTGGACCAACTCAAGGCACAAGGCTCCTCCCGCAAGGTCCACAAAAGGAGGCTACAGAGAGCAGCCATATGCAAGATACTGATTATTCTGTCCGATGTTGTGAATTGCCCAATCTCCACCAGTCCTGTAAACTGTTCAAAGTAATTTTTTTCTATGAACAATCCCTTTTTATTAAAATCAAAGTGCTTAATCTGAATGGACGGACTGAGCTTAATCTATTTTTTGCTGACTGAAAAACCTGTACAGGAAGGAAGACATGTGAATTGAGCTTTCTTATTTCTGGATTGTATTTGGGAGAGGGGGCGGGGAGGGGGAAAAAAAAGGAAAATAGGTGATTAAAAAAAATTACAAAAAATGAAAAAAAACCTTTTAACTAGTGTTAAAAACAGCTAGGTTTACTAAACATGTTAATCAATTATTTTAACCTAAGCGTAACCTTTTATTTTAAAGGTTTTCAACAATTAAGTTCTTCTCTAGTTTTACCTTTCAAATATTTTGCTAGTTTTTTCTCTTGCAAACATGCGTTTAAAAAAAGGGAAAGAGATCACAAATGCAAATAATGTGGTATTTTGTAATTTGAGTCTTGAAATGTTCTGTAGTGTTAAGCAAAGTTTATTCTTGCTTGATACTAAATAAACTTTTGAAAGAAACATCAGTGTGTGTGAGAGTATGCATTATTTATTTAAAAACCTTAATAAATAGTTGTAAACAGGGAAGGAGTTATTTTTTTTAACCATGATCATCATAAAATGGTTCCTCTTAAAAAAATATCTGTACACCTATTTTATTTTTAAAAATATATGGTAAAAACCTAAAGGTGCCTTACATTTACGAGAGTGTTCTCTCTTCTGTTTTCCATTTATGCACACAATCTAGATTTAAAGAGTTGTTAAAGGAAGTATCCAAACGGTATTGAGCGGCTGGATTCCAACTTTAAAATATACATTTATATATTCTTGTTTTAAAATAGCTAATGCATTTTCTGAATCAGATAAATTAAAAGCAAAAAAAACCGCAGAGAATCAATCAAAAATAACCTGTGACTTAGTTTTTCATCTTGTTGAGCAATTTCTTCATTAGTGCAACTTTGGACTATTTTTTGTTGTTGTTGTTTTCTGAGAGTTTTGATACCTTAATGACAACCTCACTCCGTGCCGGAAGCAATAAACTCAAAGCTTTTAAAGACTTTCTGACATGACTAATTGCGGTCGCTATTCGTCAGAGGCAGAGGATGTAACCCTTAAATCGGTCTTCATTTGCAAAAGGTAAATAAATCAAATAAGATTTTAATCTCACTTAATTTATCTTAATATAACCCATAAAAGCAGGGAAGCGTACCAATTAGCTAGTTTTATTTGAGATTACAAAGAGAGGCTTTTAAGATCACCACCTAAAATTTCATCTTAAAAAGTTTAATTTGTACTAGTACCTAAAAAATTAGAAAAGAAAAAAGCCTTAGCTCAGTCAGTTTAATTGAAGCCAAGTCTTCATGATTAAACCAATGTAAAACATCATAACTAGTAACTTGTAAATCCTAGAATTTATGGACAAAATAATGTAACTAAGAACTCAAAACATGAAGAGATGTTTTCCCCTTTAAACCTTATTCCTCTTTGTTGGCTTGGTATCTTGTAATTGTGGTGTTAATGGTTTATGATTTGTTCTGTTGATTTTAGATTTTAGAAAAACGGAGTTCTTGAATTAGTAAAACAAAGCACCATTTTCTTCTTTTTATTAGGAGTCCCTTGGAACATACGGAGGCCAAAGAGACCTTTTTCTCTTGACACTTTGGTAGGTATTTGTATATATAGATATATATTATTTTAAGCTTTAGTTAAAGTAACAGAGAATTGCTTTCAAATAATTAACCCATGTTTTTAGACTGTTTGACCCTTTTCTACCCATCAAGAAGGAAATGGGAGATTTCTAACCAAATTTTTCTCCTCTTCCAGAGTGTCCAATTGCACCATTAATGGTGACTCGGAAGCTATGGTTGATGCTTTTTATTGCATCTGAATTCAGAAATGGTTGACGTTGATACAGTAATGGCATTGGTCAACCTTAAGGTGTGGTTCCATTTTTGGTAGTGGTGGGTATTTTTATAGGGTAGATGAAAAAGTAAATTGGTAGAACTGGAAACCCATAACCCAGTGCGAGAATCCTGTGTTGACATCCAAACTCAGTGACTTTGCACCTTTTTAACATGGATGCATGGCTTTGAGGGGCAGTTTGAACAGGGAGCCTGCTAGGCTATGACTCCCTTGACTAGATAATCTACTCCGTCTTTTTGTGACCTGTCGCCATAAATATTCCTATGAATTGCAACCGTTTTAGTGCCTGCTTAAGCTTGCAAATGACATTGAAAAAATGTGACTTAAAAACCTGTCCTCAGACCTAAAACAACATGTCCCGCTATATAGAGTGCTGGTGAGACCACATTTGGAATACTGTGTTCAGTTCTGGAGACCTCACCTACAAAAAGATATTGGTACAAGTGAACGGGTCCAAAGACGGGCTACAAGAATGGTGGAAGGTCTTAAGCATAAAACGTATCAGGAAAGACTTAATGAACTCAATCTGTATAGTCTGGAGGACAGAAGGAAAAGGGGGGACATGATCAAAACATTTAAATATGTTAAAGGGTTAAATAAGGTCCAGGAAGGAAGTGTTTTTAATAGGAAAGTGAACACAAGAACAAGGGGACACAATCTGAAGTTAGTTGGGAGAAAGATCAAAAGCAACATGAGAAAATATTATTTTATTGAAAGAGTAGTAGATCATTGGAACAAACTTCCAGCAGACATGGTAGATAAATCCACAGTAACTGAATTTAAACATGCCTGGGATAAACATATATCCATCCTAAGATAAAATACAGAAAATAGTAAAAGGGCAGACTAGATGGACCATGAGGTCTTTTTCTGCCGTCAGTCTTCTATGTTTCTAACTGTCATCATGGCATCCCATGGTCACATGACCAAAATTGGATCATTTGTCAATCAGCAGATACAGATAGTCCTCGACTTACAACAGTTTGCTTAGTGACCGTTCGAAGTTATAATGCCGCTGGAAAAAGTGAGTTATCATTTTTCACAGTTACAACCTTTGTAGCATCCTAATGGTCGCATGGTTTATGTTCAGGTGCTTAACAGCTGACTCCCAAAACTCAGCCTTGGGACTCTCCTTTCAGCTGACTCTTTTTGCTAAATTTAAAGAGTTGGTTTGGCACAACACTTAAGACCCAACCATGTCGCCAGGCATGGGGCAGCTAGATCATGCCCCCTTCTTCTCTGACCATTAGATATTATGTATGGAGGTGATTGAGTAGACTGACTGTTTTTTTTACAATATGGGATTTTAGTTTACTGTTTTTAACTATTAGATTTGTATACATATTGTTTGTATTGCATGTTGTGAGCCACTCCGGGTCCTCAGAGAGGGGCGGCATACAAGTGTAATACATAATAAATAATAATAATAATAACTACATGTAGAAACAGTTTAAAGTATGTCCCAAGGGTGCTTTTTCAAAAGGGAACTGGACTTGGTTATTACCTTGAGGACATGTCGCTTCTCATCTAAGAAGCTTCTTCTTTAGGGGTAGTGATTTCTGACAGTCTCAAAATGGGTGAACAGTGCAGTCAGGTGGTAGGGAAAGCCAAGTAGGATGCTTGGCTGCATAGCTAGAGGTATAACAAGCAGGAAGAGGGAGATTATGATCCCGCTATATAGAGTGCTGGTGAGACCACATTTGGAATACTGTGTTCAGTTCTGGAGACCTCACCTACAAAAAGATATTTACAAAATTGAACGGGTCCAAAGACGGGCAACAAGAATGGTGGAAGGTCTTAAGCATAAAACGTATCAGGAAAGACTTAATGAACTCAATCTGTATAGTCTGGAGGACAGAAGGAAAAGAGGGGACATGATCGAAACATTTAAATATGTTAAAGGGTTAAATAAGGTCCAGGAGGGAAGTGTTTTTAATAGGAAAGTGAACACAAGAACAAGGGGACACAATCTGAACTTAGTTGGGGGAAAGATCAAAAGCAACATGAAGAAAATATTATTTTACTGAAAGAGTAGTAGATCCTTGGAACAAACTTCCAGCAGATGTGGTAGATAAACCCACAGTAACTGAATTTAAACATGCCTGGGATAAACATATATCCATCCTAATATACAGGATATACAAGAAATAGTATAAGGGAGACGATGGAGTTCTAAGTTGTCTAAACCAAGAATTTCAAGTCTGGTGGAGTAAGGTATTTTGTTGTGAGAAAAGGAATGAAGGACTCTTCTTGTGAAATATTTCTGGACTCTCTCAATTGTGTTGATGTCAGATATGACCTTCAAATCTTGGTGGAATCGCTCACCCTGCTCATCACGGACTGCACCAAAATTTTCCTGGAAGTTAAGATGGCTATGTAAAAAAGCAATTTGATGCTCATGTTGCCTAATTAACTATATTATGTGTGTTTGTGTGTGTGTGTGTGTGTGTGTGTGTGTGTGTGTATGTATCTATATACATACATACATACATACATACATAGATACATACATACATACATACATACATATATATATATATAAGGTGGAGAGAAAAATCTTGATGTGGTAGAAGAAAACCAGCATGCCCAGTTAACTATAAAAAAGCTCAAAATCAAACTCAACAGAAATTGTGTTACAAACTGTTTCCTAGTGATATAAATCCTTCCATTCCTCCACCATTCAGTCAGAACTGAAGAAGATTCATGGTTGAGAACTGTTGTAGTTAGCTCTGGCTCAGTTCCTGCCCCAAGGACTGTGGATGTGGGGGAGACATCCACAAGCTGCAGGCCTGTTTTGCTCCTGGTGGAATCTGCTGATGAACGCTCCTCTGACCAAGAAGACATGAGTGACAGGGAGGAGGAAAGTGTGGCAAACCGCTCAGAAGGAGATCAATTATCTAGCTCCTCCTTGGATTCAGAACAAGAGTTAATGATACAGCCACGCACGCCGAGAGCGATGCATAGGCAGCAACAACTGAGAGATTATTATCAAAGAAAATGAGGCCACCTGTGGTTGGGTGGGGCTGTTCTTGTTAACTAAATGCAGTTCTTGTTAACTAAAACACAAATAGCAGCCTGTGGGTTTGGCCATTGTGGAGGATTATCTGATCGTTGTGTTTCGTGCCTGCCTTGCTGACTTCGACTTTTGTGTGCTGATTTTCCCCCCGCTTTGAAACTAAACCAGAGCAAAGTGTGTTTCACTTTGTGAAAGAAGGACTGTAAATTGGCTCACAGCTGCAAGCTAAGTATCTGAGAACTGATAAGGGACTTGTACAAATTACCAGTTTGTTTGGAGACAAGTGCTCTTTGCTATAGAAAAAGAGTGCTTAGTTTATTTGAATTTTCATTATAAAGAACATTGTTTTGAATTTTCAAACTTGTGTGTGTCTGAAATTTGTATCCGTGAATTTTCAGGAGGATTCTATCAGAGCGCCCGACAGAACAATCACTGACTGCACCAAGATTTTGCTGGAAGTTAACAAGATGGCTATGTAAAAAAATGCAATTTGATGCTCATGTTGCCTAATTAACTATATTATATATATATATATAAGGTGGAGAGAAAAATCTTAATGTGGTAGAAGAAAACTACAGTTTTGAATCCAGCATGCCTAGTTAACTATAAAAAAGCTCAAAATCAAATTCAACAGAAATGGTGCTACAAACTGTTTCCTAGTGATATAAATCCTTCCATTCCTCCACCATTCAGTCAGAACTGAAAAGCTTCTTGGATGAGAAGTACCTTAGAAAAAGCACTTTTTGTAGAACCATGACCTGGATGACTGAGAATCTCCATAGACATTCAGTTTAAAGTGCGTGTTTAGAAAGATCAGTATTTTAGTGCCTCTCCCCACATAAAAAAAACCCTTCCCTCCCTCTCTCACGCCGCTTCCAAAGTTACGTTAAAGAATCCATTTATGAGATTTCAATAATAGCCAATTATATAGAATTTTGCACATCAGTTCCTGACGTCTTTTCCATCTGGATCTGCTAAAGCTTGTTTACTCGGCATTTGATGATATCATTCTTAAACCATTTGGGGAAATGGTATGTGGAAAATAGTATGTGTTTAACCACGGAATAGTAGTGTGATAGCTCCTTCTTCAATAGCTTCCTCTCCACCCCTCCTCAATAAAAGCCTATTCACATAATGGCAGGTGTTTTCAAAGTATGAAATGCTGTACATTTTATGCAAACTGTTGTACTGTTGCTCCGTAAGAGCACTATAGAATATTTTATTGTTTTCATGAAAGCCTGTTGCAGAACTTCCAGAAATAAAAGTCATTTTGAAAAGTACAAAATCTCAGAAAGTAAAACTGCCAAGCTGGTAGTTAAGTACTAACAACAGTTTTGGCTTCAGTTTTTCTAGAGGTTAAGGCAGCAAGAATAATGCCATAGCCAGGTAGGATATATTTATTTTATTGGATTTTTCTTTATCTGTTGTTGTTTTTGTTGTTCTATATCAAAGGTTTCTGATTTATTTCGCATAAATAAAAGTTAAGGTTTAGTGATGGGCGAACTGAACTCTACGGAGAGGGGCGGCATACAAATCTAATAAATAAATAAGTTCGGGTCCGTACCAAATTTTGCGGTGTTCGGTACGCCAAACATGAACCCGAAATTTTTTGAAACTTTGGGCGAAGTTCGGGGTCGCGTTCGGCGTTCGGAGCTTTGACATCACTGGCAGGTTGCTAAGGACGCCAAGGTGATCACTTCCTGGATTCCATGGAATCCAGGAAGTGATCACCTTGGCGTCCTTAGCAACCTGCCGGTATACATGACGTCAAAGCTCCGCCCCCAGAATCTCTTGGTGGGATTCCTGGTTCGGGTTCAGTTCAGGTTTGGCCGAATTTTGCCTAAAGTTCGTACAAACTTGCCGAACCCGAACATCGTTGGGTTCGCCCATCACTATTAAGGTTAAGTATCAGATTTCAGGTGGTTGTGTTGAGTACGGTTTTTTTTCTTTTTTGGTCTTACTCTTTCCAAAGTTAATATTTTCTGTTTTGGTCTGTCAGTTAATTAAGCATTTGCAATTACTGGTGCAGTCTAGAATGGTCTTTTTCCCTTGAGATGGAAATGAAATAGCTGTCTAATGGGCAGAATATAGGTACCGGTGTTTCAGAAATGAAGCAATTGATTCTTCATTTTAATTTAATGCATTTAAGTACAGATATCGATTTAGTTTACCAATTATCTGTACATCTAATATATTAAGATCCAAACTACTCAATATTGGTCTAGGTTTACGAGAAATAGCATTCTGGTTTTTTTATGATTCTTGAAAATAATGCATTTTTAATACATACTGTTTCATAATGACAATAGCTTTATTTTTTTTTCTTGTGTTCATTAAAAGTTAAATATCTGCGTAGGTAATATTTCTTTCCAAAAGCATGATCTTCCGAAGAAAATAGTCTCATTCATTATCTCCCTCCCTTCCTCCCCCCCCCCTCTCTCTTTAAATGAAGTATAATTTAGAAATCTGGATGTCTGGGAAATTCTTGGAGTTTAGTTTAGTTTAGTTTAATCAGATTTGTATGCCGCCCCTCTCCGCAGACTCGGGGCGGCTCACAGCAACAGCAATACAAGACAAATCCAATATTAAATTAATTTTAAGAACACCACAAGTTAAAAACCAATCATACACACTAGCATACCATACACAAATTTTATAAGCCTAGGGGGAAGGAACATGTCAATTCCCCCATGCCTGACGACAGAGGTGGGTTTTAAGGAGCTTACGAAAGGCTAGGAGGGTGGGGGCAACTCTGATATCTGGGGGGAGTTGATTCCAAAGGGTCGGGGCCGCCACAGAGAAGTCAGAGTTGAAGTCAGCCAGCCTTAAAATTGCCGAAGTTGGATACTTCTAATATACAAAGGGGAAGATCTGAAAATATTAATCTCTGTTTTTTGTCCAGAGTGCAAGCAATAGATAGCTTAGCTTGAATTTAGCATTTGTATAAAACTATTAACAGGAAAAGTCCATTCACAATTTTGATTAATAGATGGTAGCAACAAAATATAGATCGTCAAGTCAGAAGACATCCTATTGGGGCTGGCCTGACCTATTGACAGAGTCCTCTTGCATATATTTTTAAAATTTTAACCAATTGAACCAAATATTCTGGACGAAACAAATGTGATAAAATGAATTGTTGTAATTGTGAGCTTTTTTATAGTTAATTAGGCAGGCTGGTTTCAAAACTGTAGTTAGTTTTCTTCTACCACGTCATGTTTTTTCTCTTCACCTTATGAGAATTATGAGGTTATGAGGTTGCAACATGAGCATCAAATTGCATTTTTTACATAGCCATCTTGCTAATTTCCCGGAAAATCTTGGTGCAGTCAGTGTTGAGCAGGGTGAACGATTCCACCAAGATTTGAAGGTCATGGAGGCACAAGATCAAGGTAGATGGGATGTACATAGGATGGATGACTATTTTGGGAGCATCAAGCAAGAATGTCCACAGATTAAACACCCCAGAAAAAGCTATAAGTGAAAATTTACTTTAATATGTAAAATTACCATTAAATAAAAATCAACTATTTGTATGAACACAATTTAACTTGCAGTAACTATTACAGCCTTTCTATGAACAAAATTATTCTTTGTAAACAGTATATTTGGTAAGTTTTTACTTTCTTTTCCTTTATATGCACAATTTGTATGACCTTTGAGGGTATCCTGTAGCTTAAAAAGTGATAGACAAAAACTGTGGTTATTTTGGATTCAGAGGCCAAAAGTTAGTTGAAAACAAGTCACAGATTTAAGACAATGAAATTGCTGTTCCCCAGTGAATCAGATCAATTAATGAGGACTATCACACTTTTAATGTTCTAGTAATTGGCTTCAGTGAAATTGTTCTGGAAAAAATACATACGTACGTATGTACGTACGTACGTACATACATACATACATACATACATACATACAAATAGAAGTTTTCAGAACAATTTCACTGAAGTCAATATATATATATAAGCTGAAATACAGTGAGACCTTGATACTCAGCTGATTTGAAACTCATCAAATTTGGTACTCAGCCCATTTTCAGTGTGAAATTTTTGCCCCTGTACTCATAATTTGTTTGGTATTCAATGCACAAGCTAGAATTTGTCGGTGTCAGCTATCTTGTGACTCACACTACCCTGTTCCCTATGGGGAAAAATTGTTTGGTACTTATCACGCCTCCAGGAATCAATTAACAATGAGTACCATGGAACCACTGTAATTTGTTGTTTGCAAATATAGGTAGCTCATGCTTACATACAGCTTTGTAAATTCCAGTCAAAATCAAGTAACTGATTTGTTATGTCAGGAGTTCCCCAGTCCATGGCCCGGTACTGGACCCACAGCCTGTTGTGAACTGGGCCACCCAAGTGGTAGGCAAGTGCATGCACACTCAAAGCTCCATTTGTGAATTTATTTGATCTTTTTGTAGGTGAGGTCTCCAGAACTGAACACAGTATTCCAAATGTGGTCTCACCAGCGCTCTATATAAGGGGATCACAATCTCCCTCTTCCTGCTTGTTATACCTCTAGCGATGCTTGGCTGCATAGCTAGAGGTATAGCAAGCAGGAAGAGGGAGATTATGATCCTTCTAAATAGAGTGCTGGTGAGACCACATTTGGAATACTGTGTTCAGTTCTGGAGACCTCACCTACAAAAAGATATTGACAAAATTGAACGGGTCCAAAGATGGACTACAAGAATGGTGAAAGGTCTTAAGCATAAAATGTATCAGGAAAGACTTCATGAACTCAATCTGTATAGTCTGGAGGACAGAAGGAAAAGGGGGGGACATGATCGAAACATTTAAATATGTTAAAGGGTTAAATAAGGTCCAGGAGGGAAGTGTTTTTAATAGGAAAGTGAACACAAGAACAAGGGGACAGTTGGGGGAAAGATCAAAAGCAACATGAGAAAATATTATTTTACTGAAGAGTAGTAGATCCTCGGAACAAACTTCCAGCAGACGTGGTTGGTAAATCCACAGTAACTGAATTGGGATAAACCTGGGATAAACATATATCCATTGTAAGATAAAATACAGGAAATAGTATAAGGGCAGACTGGATGGACCATGAGGTCTTTTTCTGCCATCAGCCTTCTATGTTTCTATTTATTTATTCATTTGATTTTTATGCCACCCTTTTCCTTAGACTCAGGGCGGCTTACAACATGTTAGCAATGGCACTTTTTAACAGAGCCAGCATATTGCGTCCACAATCCGGGTCCTCATTTTACCCACTTCGGAAGGATGGAAGGCTGAGTCAACCTTGAGCCGGTGATGAGATTTGAACCGCTGATCTACAGATCTACAATCAGATGTATGCGGCAGACATGCCCACAAAACCATCCCTCCACACCCCCATCCCCCAGCCGTCATTGCTGCCATGCCATGGAGCCAGGGAGATTGGGGACTGCTCTGTTATGCTACAGTTCAATTCAAAATAATGACAGCTGAAAGATGAAATATTAGAAGGTCTCTTTTCATGCGTAGCCTGCTGTTTTAAGCTTTCAGTCATAGATCATTTCTGCCAAATGTTAAAACTAAGCCTGTTTTAATTTGCTGTTCTCTCTCAATTTCCTCAAACAAATTATTACTTTCTAATTCAGTGTTTCCCAACCTTGGCTGGGGAATTCTGGGAGCTGAAGTCCAAATATCTTCAAGTTGCCAAGGTTGGGAAACACTGTTCTAATTGCTAGTTTCCATCCTTGCGATATGAAAGTTCCAGCAAAACCATCGTTATTAATTTTGAAAAATACATATCTAAAACAACTGTATGTCTTTTGCTCTGCTCTTTTCCAGGGATGTCAATCATGGATACGGACAGCTTCAAAATCCTTCCTTCACCAATGTGCCTCCAAAAAACTATAGCCAGTTCGTAGATGAAACACCAATACGATTTTTATGTTACCTCTCCCTTTACCCCCCCTAAACTTTGTAACATGAAATAGCTTTCTCTGGATTTTTGTTTTAACTCCAAAGTGTTTCATCACTTATTATTGTACCTTTGTAGACATGTAAATAAATGGGGTTTTTTTAATTAAATCGTCCTGCGCAAAAGAATCTTCTTCGACAATGAAACTTTTTCATAGATGGATGACTTCAATTTTCACCTCAACGACTCTTTAAGAATAACTCAAGTTATAGCTTCTTTCAAGCTTGCCTATTATAGAAAGGTGGTTATCTACTATTGGTGCAGAGGAAGTAAACAGAGGCAGAAAATACTTTGATTAAATGTCAACAGGCTTTCTAGATACAAAAATCACATGGAGAGAAAGGAGAGGGAACTCAACATTTAATGCCATGTTGTGGGTAGAAATTCACTTAACCAAAATCTACTCACTTTGTGTTGAGATGCACTGGATACCTCTCCCCCCTACTATTTAATATCTATATGAAACCGCTGGATGAGATCATCCAAGGGCATGGGGTGAGGTATCATCAATACGCCGATGATACCCAGCTGTACATCTCCACCCCATGTCCAGTCAACGAAGCAGTGGAAGTGATGTGCCGGTGCCTGGAGGATGTTGGGGCCTGGATGAGTGTCAACAAACTCAAGCTCAACCCAGACAAGAAGGAGTGGCTGTGGGTCTTACCTCCCAAGGACAGTCCCATCTGTCCGTCCATTACCCTAGGGGGAGAATCACTGGCCCCCTCAGAGAAGGTTCGCAGGGACCTTCTCTGTGGCGGCCCCAGCCCTCAGGAACCAACTCCCCCAAAAGATTAGAATTTCCCCCACCCTCCTTGCCTTTCGTAAGCTGCTTAAAACCCACCTCTGCCGTCAGGCATGGGGGAATTGAGACCCTCTTCCCCCTAGGCCTTTACAATTCTATGCATGGTATGTATGTATGTATGTTTGGGTTTTTTATATTAATGGGCTTTTAATTATTTCTAACATCAGACTACTTTTGTACACTGTTTTATTGTTGCTGTTAGCCGCCCCAAGTCTCCGGAGAGGGGCGGCATACAAATCCAATAAACAAATAAATAAATACCTAATAACCTAATAAATAAATACCTAATACCTAATAAATGTCTAATAACAATAACCCTGACTTCCACAAACTATACCCAGCATAAATAAGGAGAAAATGAACATTTTGCCAATCTGCAGCTCAGAGTTTTGCCATGTCCATCTGTCCTGTGCAATGGTTACTCTTCAGAGTACAATAAAGTGTTCTGGAATTCCTGGTTTTTCTAAGGACCTTCTATATTTTGTCATGATTGACATAAACAAACAAACAAAAATGAATGAATGAAGCCCATACTGATCCTCTTGTTTTTTTGGTACTCCGGTTTTCTCAATCATCCAGACTTTTAAGCTGCCATTCAATGCTCCCAAGCATTATTTTGCTAGCAGGTTAAATGAAGAATTGTACAATACTTTCTGTTGAGTCTTCTTTCTTGGGTTTTGATAGGGAAATTGACCTCTTCTGTTGGCCATTGGGTCGTTCTCCATATTTGCTGGCCTAGTTTGCTTGGACCTCTTTTACTTTCCGTATTGTTGTGGGTCACGGACCTCTAAGGCAGCAGAATCAGATGGGGAGGTAGAGTGGGAGTCGGGGCCAGCATCAAGGCAATCAGATCTCCGATGGGGATGGAGCCTGGGCATCCATCAGTGTTGGAGCCTGGGCATCCATCAGTCCTCTGGTGGAGAGTCAACAGCCCCAGGTGCGGAAATGGCTAATGAAGAGGAACAGCTGGGTCCTGTGCCACACATGCTACAGATTCACAATCACAGCCTTAGATAGTGGAGCATTGTTTTCATGTCACCCCGAGTCCTTTTCAGTAGATATTTAATTATTGGATTTCTAACAACAATGATAAAAACAGCATGTAGAAATCCAATTAATAAAACAACTAAAAACCCTCATAATAAAACCAAACATACACACAAACATACCATGCATAAATTGTAATGGCCTAGGGGGAAGGAATTTCTTAACTCCCCCATGCCTGGCAGCATAAATGAGTCTTGAGTAGTTTACGAAAGACAGGGAGGGTGGGGGCAGTTCTAATCTCCGGGGGGAGTTGGTTCCAGAGGGCTGGTGCCGCCACAGAGAAGGCTCTTCCCCTAGAGCCCGCCAAACGACATTGTTTAGTTCAGTGTTTCCCAACCTTTTTGGAGCCGCGGCACATTTTTCATATTTTCAAAATCCTGGGGAACATGGGGGGGGGGGGGGCGCTAAAAAAAGTTTGGACAAAAAAAATCTCTCTTCCTCCCTTTCGCTCTATTTCTCTCTCTCCCTCTTTCTCTCTTCCTTCCTTTCTCTCTCCATCCCTCTTTCTTTCTTCCTTCCTTCCTCTCTTTCTGTCTCCTCCTTCCTCTCTCATCTCTTTCCTTCCTCTCCCTCCCTTTCTCTCTTTCCTTTCTCTCCCTTTCTGTCTATCCTTTCTATCTCTCACCCCTTCTCCCTCTTTCATTCCCTTTCTCTCCCTCCCTTTCTCTCTCATTCCTTTCTCTCCCTCTTTCCTTCCTATCTCTCTTTCTTTTTCTCCCTCCTTCATATCTTCTTTCTCTCCCCCTTCCTCCCTCTTTCCCTTTTCCCCCTCCCTTTCTCTTCTTTTTTCTCTATCCTTTCTACTTCTTACTCTTTCTTTCTCTCCCTCCTTCATTCAATTTTCTCTCCCTCCCTTCCTCCCTCTTTCCTTTCTCTCCCTCCCTTTCTCTTCCTTTTTCTCTATCCTTTCTACTTCTTACTCTTTCTTTCTCTCCCTCCTTCATTCAATTTTCTCTCCCCCCCTTCCTCCCTCTTTCCTTTCTCTCCCTCCCTTTCTCTTCCTTTTTCTCTATCCTTTCTACTTCTTACTCTTTCTTTCTCTCCCTCCTTCATTCAATTTTCTCTCCCACCTTCCTCCCTCTTTCCTTTCTCCCCCTCTTTCTCTTCCTTTATCTCTATCCTTTCTACTTCTTACTCTTTCTTTCTCTCCCTCCTTCATTCAATTTTCTCTCCCTCCCTTACTCTCTCTTTCCTTTCTCTCCCTCCCTTGTTCTCCCCTGGGGCTGCCTGTGCCTGCCCTGCACCACCCAACACGGACGGACAGACCCCGGTCGTCGGTTCGTCGCCCCCTCCCCCCCACGGAGGGAGATCGGGCTGGCGGGGGCGGCGAATCCACCTCCCCAACCGCGCGGAGGGAAATCCGGTAGGCGGGGGGGGGCCGCGGCTCCCTGCGCGCCCCTGGAAAAGCCTACAGGGCCACCTACAGGGAACGGTGCCCGGGGCCGCTTTAGCCGCCCCCCCCCGCCATCTCCCCGCGACTGCCTGCGCCGCTGCAGCCGCGCCCCCCCCCCCCCCCCGCTCCCACCGCCAGTGTCCTCCCGCCGGGCCCCAAAGGACACTTGCCGATGACGACAGGGAAGCTTCAGCTGGGCGGGCGCTGCCGTGCCGGTGCCTCCGACCTCCCGGTTCCTGCTCAATGCCGCGGCCCAGCTGAAGCTTCCCTGTCGCCTGGGCGGGGCGCTGCGGTGCCTCTGAACTCTCCGCTCCTGCCCGATGCCGCGGTTTCTGGCGCTCTCCTGCGCGCCCCTGGAAAAGCCTACAGGGAACGGTGCCCGGGGCCGCTTTAGCCGGCCCCCCCCCCCCGCCATCTCCCCGCGACTGCCTGCGCGAAGAATGGAGCTCTCCTTCCTGCCTTCCTTCTTTGGGGCCCAGCAGGAGAGCGCCAGAAACCGCGGCATCGGGCAGGAGCGGAGAGTTCAGAGGCACCGCAGCGCCCCGCCCAGGCGGCACACCTGGCGATGTCTCGCGGCACACCAGTGTGCCGCGGCACACCGGTTGGGAAACGCTGGTTTAGTTGATGGGACCTGGAGAAGGCCAATTCTGTGGGACCTTATCGGTTGCTGGGATTCGTGCGGTAGCAGGCGGTTCCGGAGGTAATCTGGTCCCATGCCATGTAGGGCTATATATACTGAATATACAGATATACTGAATGCCTGCAACCATTCATTGCATGTTGTAGCTTCCACCCTTAATTATCTTTGTCGCTCTTCTCTGCACTCTTTCTAGTCTGAACATCTTTTTTATATTGTGGTGACCAAAATTGGATACCATATTCCAAGTGTGGTCTTACCAAGGCATTATAAAGTGGTATTTACACTTCCCATACCCCTATAAGATGAATATTATCATATGCACCATAGATTTATAAAGTGATTCTTACACTTCCCATAACACTTCACAAGTTGGGAAAGAGGCAATTTCTGGCTTCCGGGTGGGAAGAGCCATTTCCAGGCTCCTAGAGACTAACTAAAAAATAGACTAACTATCCTGGATCTTGAAAGCTTAGAACTGCGGCGCCTAAAACACGATTTAAGTATTGCCCACAAGATCAAATGCTGCAACGTCCTTCCAGTCAATGACTACTTCAGCTTCAACAGCAACAACACAAGAGGACGCAACAGATTCAAACTTAATATTAACCGCTCCAAACTTGACTGTAAAAAATATGACTTTAACAATCGAGTTGTCGAAGTGTGGAACTCATTGCCGGACTCAGTGGTGTCAGCCCCCAGCCCCCAACATTTCTCCGTAAGACTCTCCACGATTGACCTCTCCAGGTTCCTAAGAGGCCAGTAAGGGGCGTACATAAGTGCACTGATGTGCCTATCGTCCGCTGTCCAATTGTCTTTCCTTATGTCATATATCATATATTTTCCCTCCCTTCTACTTCTCTTCTTTCTTACTTTCTATCTTTATATACAGTATATTACTTAATGTCTATTCTCTTTCATTTGTATTGTATATTGGACAAAGAATACAGGTACAGTGATCCCCCGCTCGTTGCGAGGGTTCCGTTCCAGGAGCCCCCGCAACGAGCGGGTTTTCGCGAAGTAGCGATGCGGAAGTAAAAACACCGTCTGCGCATGTGCAGACGGTGTTTTTACTCCCACAGCGCTAGCGAGGAGCCGAAGATTGGGGGCGGGGCGGCTGTTTGCCGCCGGCATGGAGGGCTTCCTAGCAGCCCCCCAAACCCGGGTTGGGGGTCCGGGGGGCGCTTGGTATCGCCGGTTTTGAGCTGAGTCCGGAAGCGAATTCGCTTCCGGACTCAGCTCAAAACCGGCGATACCAAGCGGCAAGGAACGGCTTGTCTCGGCGCTTTCGAGCTGACAGCTCGAAAGCGCCGAGACAAGCCGTTCCTTGCCGCTTGCTATCGGCGGTTTTGAGCTGAGTCCGGAAGCGAATTCGCTCCCGGACTCAGCTCAAAAGCGGCGAGAATGAACGGCGTGGGCGGGCGAAGGGCGGGCGGCAGCGAGGAGTTTGCGTGGGCGGTGGGGAAACTCCTCGCTGACGCCAGCAAGAGGGGGAAGACCCAGGGAAGCCGCTGCCATCTACGCATGCGTGCCCGGTGGGACGCAGTGCTCAGAACATAGCATTGCAGGCTAACTCTGCCCATAGCCAAGAGTTTGAATCTCAGCAGCTCAAGGTTGATTCAGCCTCCCACCCTTCTGAGGTCGGTAAAATGAGAACCCAGATTTTTGTGGGCAGTATGTTGACTCTGTACACCCACTTAGAGAGAGCTGCAAACAGGGGTGGGCTGCTGCCCGGACAGGGGGGAATGAAGTGGGGTAGCAAAAATGGAGCTCCATCCTAGAGCACTCAACTTGCATTGAAAGATGTTGAAGGAAAATGCAGGGTGTCCTGCATAAGCCAAGCCCACAGTTTGGTAGTAAAAATTTTGGTAGCCCTTCACTAGCTGTAAAGTCTGCTGGTTCTATTGCTACTACTAACTGAACTCACTGCCAGAAGTTTGATCCTCATTGACACAAGGTTGACTCATTTACACTAGGTTAATAAGGACCCAAACTGCTGGGGGCAAAAGCTGGCTCTGTAGACCACTTAGGATTGCAAAGCACTGTAAACATAGAAACATAGAAGACTGACGGCAGAAAAAGACCTCATGGTCCATCTATTTTATCTTACAACGGATATATGTTTATCCCAGGCATGTTTAAATTCAGTTACTGTGGATTTACCAACCACGTCTGCTGGAAGTTTGTTCCAAGGATCTACTACTCTTTCAGTAAAACAATATTTTCTCATGTTGCTTTTGATCTTTCCCCCAACTAACTTCAGATTGTGTCCCCTTGTTCTTGTGTTCACTTTCCTATTAAAAAAACTTCCCTCCTGAACATTATTTAACCCTTTAATATATTTAAATGTTTCGATCATGTCCCCCCTTTTCCTTCTGTCCTCCAGACTATACAGATTGAGTTCATTAAGTCTTTCCTGATAAGTTTTATGCTTAAGACCTTCCACCATTCTTGTAGCCCGTCTTTGGACCCGTTCAATTTTGTCAATATCTTTTTATAAGTGAGGTCTTCAGAACTGAACACAGTATTCCAAATGTGGTCTCACCAGCGCTCTATATAAGGGGATCACAATCTCCCTCTTCCTGCTTATTATACCTCTAGCTATGCAGCCAAGCATCCTACTTGCTTTTCGTACCGCCCGACCACACTGCTCACCCATTTTGAGACTGTCAGAAATCACTACCCCTAAATCCTTTTCTTCTGAAGTTTTTGCTAACACAGAACTGCTAATGCAATACTCAGATTGAGGATTCCTTTTCCCCAAGTGCATTATTTTACATTTGGAAACATTAAACTGCAGTTTCCATTGCTTTGACCATTTATCTAGTAAAGCTAAATCATTTACCATATTACAGGCGCCTCCAGGAATATCAACCCTATTGCACACTTTAGAGTCATCGGCAAATAGGCAAACCTTCCCTACCAAAACCTTCCCCTATGTCACTCACAAACATATTAAAAAGGACCCAGAACAGACCCTTGTGGCACACCGCTTGTAACCTGTCTCTGCTCAGAATACTCGCCATTAATAATAACTCTCTGATGTCTACGCTTCAGCCAGCTGCAAATCCACTGAACTATCCAGGGATTAAGTCCAATCTTCACTAATTTATCTATCAGCTCTTTATGTGGAACCATATCAAAGGCTTTGCTGAAGTCCAGGTAGGCAATATCCACGGCACCACCTTGATCCAACACCTTTGTGACATAGTCAAAGAAATCAATGAGATTAGTAAAGCAGTATATAAGTCTTGAGTGCCACAGCTATTTCTACATTTTGAGTCTATTTCGTCCGTTCCTTGAGTTTGTGACAGATTTAAACTGTGCACCGTTATTCACAGTGACATCCCATAAAATGCACCGAGCACTATTCCTAAAGGGGATCTTCAGTCTTTTAAGTTTAAGTTTGTATAGCAGGTTATATATAATTTCAGCTATACTGTATTTAAAGGAGGCAGCTTGATTCTAGAAGTTGTTGGGGTTTTTTACATTAAAAAAACCTTTAAGCACACTGTCATGTCCTCGGTTGACTGCAGTAAAACCAGATGGAAGAAAAGATTATATAAACCCCCTTCTATACTGCAGCTCGCTTTGCCCTAAAGAATCCCCCCCACTCTATATTTATATAATATTCAATAAATACTTTGAGAAGCTTAAGCCATGAAACATGGAGCCAAAGAATGGTCTTTTGAAGCTGAAGGACGCGTTCTGATTCCCGGATACATATTTTAAATACTCCTCTTCCCCTGTAAAGCCATTGCTCTAAAATGCCGAATAATAATGGTGGTTCTGTAATTTAAAAGCTGCACCCTCGACCAGGCATTGGGTAGGTTGTGTTGCGCTCATAAATGTCATTAGGACAGAATTAAAATGGTATATAGCTCCGGGAGAGCTAACATAATTGGGAAGGGAAAATAGTTTTTCTCTCTCTCTAGCTAGATTCATCTTCTCCTCTGTCCACAGGATAAGAAACAGTTTGGTCAGTAGTTGTAGCCACCAGCAGTTCATTTGATGTAAGGGATGCAGCTTTGTGCTTAGGAAAGGAAAAGAAAGAAGGAAGGAAGGGAAAGAAAGAAAGAAAAAAGAAAGAAAGAAAGAAAGAAGAGAAAAAGGAAGGAAAGAAGGAGAAAGAAAAGAAAGAAAGAAAAGTTTGAATCCTCAAAACACAAGAGAAGGGAAAGCAGTTTGTGTTTTTAACGTAGAAAAAAATTGAACTGCAGAAAATAAAATTTTGGGGAAAGAAAGAAAGAAGGAAGAAAGGAAGGAAAGAGGAAAGAAAGGGAAAGAAAGAGAGAAAGAGAAAGAAAGGAAAGAAGGTTTGAATCCATCTTCAAAACACAAGAGAAGGGAAAGCAGTTTGTTTTTTTAATTTAGAAAAAAAAATTGATCCACGGAAAATAAAATTAAAAAATTGGGGTGGGGGATGGAGAAGGCTAACTTTTTTTTTATTTTTTTAGCTTTCAGTACTTCTGTTCCTTGCCACTACCCTGTTTCCCCGATTGTAAGACGTATCGGGGGTTTCAGGGGGGTCGGCTAATATAAGCCGTACCCCGAAAGTAAGACATATGTCTTACTTTCGGGGAAACACGGGGGGTATTGCCGCCTCCCTCTCATCTAGCTGCGCGCCGCCTCCTGCCCACGTCCGCACCGTCCCCCTCTCCATACGTCGCCGCGCCATCCCCTGCACTTGTCACTGCCGCCTCTGCAAATTTACTCGGGCACGTCCCTACTCCAAAGAAACCTCCCCCCCCCGCCCGTCACAGAAGGTAAAATGCATATACACTAAAAAAACACATTTTACACAGTTTTTTTAGCTGTCAGTGCCCCTTTAACAATATAAGACATACCCCAAAAGTAAGACATAGTGGGGCTTTTGGGGATAAAAAGAAAGTAAGACACTGTCTTACTTTCGGGGAAACACGGTATCTAATTGCACTACAACAGAAGCATTGGGTGTCAAACCCAAGGGCCCTGGCCACATCCAGCTTGTGGGGTGCTTAGATCTGGCCAGAACTGCCCTGGAAACAGCAAAAGACTGCCCCGCACTGTATCTTCCAGCAAAAATAGAAGGCAGAGTCTAAATCAGGATTAGAACTCACAGTCTCCCAGTTTCTAGCCTAAGGTTTTCCCCATAATAGCAATAGCATGTAGACTTATATACCTCTTCACAGTGTTTCACAGCCCTCTCTAAGCAGTTTACAGAGAGTCAGCATCTTGCCCCCAACAAATTGGGTCTTCATTTTACCCACTTCGGAAGGGTGAAAGGATGTTTCAAGTTTTATTGGATTTATATGCCGCCCCTCTCCGAAAACTCGGGGCAGCTAACAACAATCATGAACAATATACAACAATAATCCAATACTAAAAGCGAATTAAAACCCCTTAATATATAAAACCAAACATACATACAAACATACCATGCATACAATTGTAACGACCAAGGGGGAGAAGAAGTCTTAATTCCCCCATGCCTGGTGGCAGAGGTGGGTTTTAAGTAGCCTATGAAAGGCAAGGAGGGTGGGGGCAATTCTAATCTCTGGGGGGAGTTGGTTCCAGAGGGCCGGGGCCGCCACAGAGAAGGCTCTTCCCCTGGGTCCCGCCAAGTGGCATTGAGTGGATGAGTCAACCTTGAGCCTGGTGAGATTCCATCTGCCAGATTTCATTTTATTGGATTTATATGCCGCCCCTCTCCGAAAACTCGGGGCGGCACCCAGTTATCAGTAGACGTAACTTGCCGTATTGCACTCTAAGCACTGCACCACTGGTGTAGGTGACCCTTGAAAATCCTGGATAAAAACTCCACAGCATCCAAAAGTGTCATTCAAATACTGGTAATCCTCGACTTACAACCCAGTGGAGCCCAGAATGTATGTTGTTAAGTGAGAAATTTGTTGAGCAAGATTCATCTCATTTTACAACTTTTCTTGCCACATTTGCGAAACGAGTCATAGCGATCGTTAAATGTTGTAATGACGTTCTTAAGTGAATCTGGCTTCCTCATTGATTTTGCCAGTCAGGAAGTCGCAAAAGGTGACCCAGGACATTGCAGCCATCATATTAACAATAACAACAACAGAGTTGGAAAGGACTTTGGAGGTCTGGTAGTCCAACCCCCTGCTCAGGCAGGAAATCCTACACCACTTCAGACAAATAGTTGTCCAATCTCTTATTGAAAATGTGCAGTGTTCGAGCATCCACAACATCTAGAGGCAAGTTGTTCCACTGACTAATTGTTCTGGAAGGAAACATAGAAACATAGAAGACTGACGGCAGAAAAAGACCTCATGATCCATCTAGTCTGCCCTTATACTATTTCCTGTATTTTATCTTAGGATGGATATATGTTTATCCCAGGCATGTTTAAATTCAGTTACTGTGGATTTACCGACCACGTCTGCTGGAAGTTTGTTCCAAGGATCTACTACTCTTTCAGTAAAATAATATTTTCTCATGTTGCTTTTGATCTTTCCCCCAACTAACTTCAGATTGTGTCCCCTTGTTCTTGTGTTCACTTTCCTATTAAAAACACTTCCCTCCTGGACCTAATTTAACTCTTTAACGTATTTAAATGTTTCGATTGTGTCCCCCCTTTTCCTTCTGTCCTCCAGACTATACAGATTGAGTTCATTAAGTCTTTCCTGATAAATTTTATGCTTAAAACCTTCCACCATTTTTGTAGCCCATCTTTGGACCCATTCAATTTTGTCAATATATTTTTGTAGGTGAGGTCTCCAGAACTGAACACAGTATTCCAAATGTGGCCTCATCAGCGCTCTATACAGCGGGATCACAATCTCCCTCTTCCTGCTTGTTATACCTCTAGCCATGCAGCCAAGCATCCTACTTGCTTTTCCTACCGCCCGACCACACTGCTCACCCATTTTGAGACTGTCAGAAATCATTACCCCTAAATCCTTCTCTTCTGATGTTTTTGCTAACACAGAACTGCCAATACAATACTCAGATTTCTGAGTATACTCAGATTTCAATATTCAGAGGTAACTTAGAACTAAGGAAATTTCTCCTTAGTTTTAAGTTACTTCTCTCCTTGTTTAGTTTCCATCCATTCCTTCATGTTCTCCCTCAGGTGCTTTGGAGAATACTTTGAATCCTTCTTTGTGGCAGATATTGGAAGGCTGCTATCACGTCTCCCCTGGTCCTTCTTTTCATTAAAGTAGCCATGCCCAGTTCCTGCAACCGTTGTTCCTATGTTTTAGCCTCCAATCCGCTAATCATCTTTGTCACTCTTCTCAGCACTTTTTCTAGAGTCTCAACATCCTTTTTGCATCGTGGCAACCAAAACTCAATGCAGTATCCCAAGTGTGGCCTTACCAAGGCATTATAAAGACCTTATAAATAAATATGAACCAATTGTCAAACATCCGACTAAATCGCTTGTCCATAGGGATGCTGCAATTTTCCAGAGCCATTGTAACTTTGAACAGTCAGTGAACAACTATTGTACCATTTTTAATGTGGCAATAAGGGGAAACGTGTAAATGCATACAGAGAAATTCTAACAGCTAATTTAATTGGATTAAATTTAAACAACAACAATGAAAAAATAGCTTTTATCATAGACTGACCCATTTCCCCCAGAAAACTAGCATATCAAAGGCCAAAACAAATCCCCCTCTTGAAAGCAGAAACTCTGCATTTATAGGTTAAGCAGGCAAACAATTGGACTACAGTGATCCTCCGAGTTTCGCGATCTCGATCATTGCGAAACGCTATATCGTGATTTTTCCACCCGATGACGTCACTCCCTTCCTTTCTCATCTTTCTTTCTCTCTCTCTTTCTCTATCTTGCTTCTTCCTTTCTCACACTCTCTTCCTCCCTCTCTCATCTCTTTCTTTCCTTCTCTCTCTTTCTCTATCTCTCCCCCTCTTGCTCTCGAGCGGCAAGCGAGCAGCCGGGCGGGCGGGCGAACAGGCAAGCGGCAAGCGAGCAGCCGGGCGGGCGGGCGAACGGGCAAGCAGCAAGCGGCAAGCGAGCGGCCGGGCGAGCGGGTGACCGGCAAGCGGCAAGCAATCTTGGGGTTTCCCCTTTGCCTGGGCGGCGGGAAGACCCAGGGAAGGTTCCTTCGGCCGCCCACCAGCTGATCTGCTCGGCAGCGCGGCAGCAGCGAGGAGCCGAAGATGGGGTTTCCCCGTTGCCTGGGCAACGGGGAAACCCCATCTTTGGCTCCTCGCTGCTGCCGCGCTGCGGAGCAGATCAGCTGTTGGGCGGCCGAAGGAACCTTCCCTGGGTCTTCCCCGGGTCTTCCCCGCCGCCCACACGCAAACTCCACCATCTGCGCATGTGCGGCCATGGAAAAAGGGGCACGCATGCGCAGATGGTGTTTTTACTTCCGCACCACTACATCCCGAAATATCGATTATCGCGAGGGGTCTTGGAACGGAACCCTCGCGATAATCGGGGGATCACTGTACTTCCTCTCTCCCCAAACCAATAAAAGACTTTGATCCATACAAACTCTGCAGTGCAGGTTTAATTGCATCCTATTTTCCCCCTAAAATTGTGGGGTAGTTGTTGTTTTTTTGCTATGTCCTACTTTGCCAGTCAGGAAATCATTTCATCAGCCATTCAAATGAGTGGAAAGCAATTAAAATCAAGGATTAACCTAAAATGGGAAACAAGCTGCCATTTTCCTATTGGGGCACCCACAGCGACAATCACAAGTATCTGGGCAATCAAAGCCCACTCCCCTCTTTTGTGCATTGTATGCTTTGAGTTGATTTTTATCCTCCATTTATTACTTCCTAAGTATTGATTGATTGATTGATTGATTGATTGATTGGATTTCTATGCCACCCCTCTCCAAAGAATCGGGGCGTCTTACAACACATAAAAACAGTAGGTTACAATAAGATTAAACCCAATTAAATTAAGATTACATAACTATCTAAAATCCCTAGTTATATTAAAATCAATCACACCCATTCGTACAGCAACCATACAATCATTCAGTGGCCAGGGGCTAAGGTCTAATCGGCCCAAGCCTGGCAGCATAGATGAGTCTTAAGACTCTTATGAAAGGTAAGGAGGGTGGGGGCAGTGCGAATCTCCGGGGGGAAGCTGATTCCAGAGAGCCGGGGCCACCACAGAGAAGGCTCTCCCTCTAGGTCCCAACAAACGACATTGCCTAATTGACGGGACCTGGAGAAGGCCGAATCTGTGGGACATAATCGGTGGCTGGGACTCATGCGGCATGAGGCAGTCCCGCAAGTATTATTATTATTATTATTATTATTATTATTATTATTATTATTATTATTTGGATTTGTATGCCGCCCCTCTCCGTAGACTCGAGGCAGCTAACAACCATGATAAAAACAGCATGTGACAATCCAATAATAAAACAACTAAAAACCCTTATTATAAAACCAAACATACACACAAACATACCATGCATAACTTGTAATGGCCTAGGGGGAAGGAATATCTCAACTCCCCCATGCCTGGCAGTATAAATGAGTCTTGAGTAGTTTACGAAAGACAGGGAGGGTAGGGGCAATTCTAATCTCCGGGGGGAGTTGGTTCCAGAGGACCGGGGCCGCCACAGAGAAGGCTCTTCCCCTGGGGCCCATCAAACGACATTGTTTAGTCGACGGGACCCGGAGAAGGCCAACTCTGTGGGACCTTATCGGTCGCTGGGATTCGTGCGGTAGCAGGCGGTTCCGGAGATAATCTGGTCCAATGCCATGTAGGGCCTTAAAGGCCATGACCAGCACTTTGAATTGTGACCGGAAACTGATCGGCAGCCAATGCAAGCCACGGTGTGTTAAGGAAATGTGGGCGAATCTTGGAAGCCCCACGATGGCTCTCGCAACTGCGTTCTGCACGATCTGAAGTTTCCGAACACTTTTCAGAGGTAGCCCCATGTACAGAGCGTTGCAGTAATCTGGTCCGATGCCATGTAGGGCTTTACAGGTCATTACCAACACTTTGAATTGAGTCCGAAAACCAATTGGCAGCCAGTGCAAACCACAGAGTGTTGGAGAGACATGGGCATGCCTGGGCAGGTACTGGTAGCTCAAGGTGGTAGATATGCTTAATATTCCTTCCTATTTTCCCAACAAAAACTCTGAGTTGGTTTCGGCTTTACACTCAAAATCACTCAACAGCTTTTATGCCTAAAAGGGGACTAGAATTCACAGTCCACTGGAGATTCACCTAGTATCACCCAGCCAGCTGTCATTCCTAAAGTGGGACTAGAACTCAAAGTCTCCTAGTGATTGGCCCAAAGTCACCCAATCAGCTTTCATTCCTGACCCAGGACCAGAACTCATAACCCCCTTTTGATTGGCCCAAAGTCACCCAGCTGACTTTCATGTCTAAGGTGGAACTAGAACTCACAGTCTCCTGGTTTCTAAGCAGCACCTTTATCATTGCGCCAAACTGGCTGTGCATTGCGTATATAAAGGGATGCAGGGTTGATCAGGCCTCCACGCTAACCATTATCAAGCCAGTAACAATGGCATAGATGTTGTTCTTCCTACAGCACCTTCAGCAGCACCTGTGATTGAATACAATCTAGAAAGCAGTTTGTAAGGCCCGTCCAATGCCTCCTATTTTGTAAATTGTGGTAAAAGTGTCATAAATAGCATGGAGCTCATTGCATGATCTCCACTGCCTATGTTTTCCTCTGGTTTTCTTTTTTTTTTTGTGGCCCTGCAAGGAAAAAAAAAACCCAATTCAATTCAATTCAATTCAATTTATTAGATTTGTATGCTACCCCTCTCGGAAGACTCGGGGCGGCTCACAACAGTAATAAAAACAGTATAACAATGGAACAAATCTAATAATAAAATATATAAAAACCTCAACAATTAAAAACCATACAGCACATAGACATCAAATATGAAATATAATAAGTCTGGGGGAAATGTCTTAGTTCCCCCATGCCTGGCGATATAGGTGGGTCTTAATTAACTTGCGAAAGACAAGGACAATTGTATTGTGTAATCAGCTCATGATGGATTTGCAAAAATAATGAAAACCAAATTGAAAAGGCAATCGGATGTGGTAAGATGGCAAATATTGATAGGCAGAGCAGCATAAAGTGATGCCATGCCAGAGATGCAGGATGAAATAATGTTGCATGTAGGTCAATGATGGTGAACCTATGGCACAGGTGCCACAGGTGGCACGTGGAGTCATATCTGCTGACACATGAGCTGTTGCCCGAGCTCAGCTCCAATGTGCATGCGTGTACCAGTCAGCTGGTGTTTAGCTTGCACAGAGGCCCTGGGAGGGCATTTTTGGCTTCCAGAGAGCCTCCGGGGAGATGGGGGAAGACATTTGTACCCTCCCTTGGCCCCAGGGAAGCCTTTGGAGCCTGGAGAGCGTGAAACACGAGCCTATTGGGCCCACCAGAAGTTGGGAAACAGGCTGTTTCTGGTCTCCAGAGGGGGCGGGGGAAGCAGTTTTCATCCTCCCCAGGCATTGAATTATGGGTGTGGGCACTTGCGTATGTGTGATAGCACACACTTACTGTCTTTCAGCACCCGAAGGAAAAAAGGTTTGCATCACTGATCTAGATTGTGACTTTTAAATGCACCCAGATGAGTGAGTTATTTCTCGTATTCCATTGAAGTAAAGACAGCTCTCAACTAAGAAACATAGAAACATAGAAGACTGACGGCAGAAAAAGACCTCATGATCCATCTAGTCTGCCCTTATACTATTTTCTGTATTTTATCTTAGGATGGATATATGTTTTTCCCAGGCATGTTTAAATTCAGTTACTGTGGATTTAACAACCACGTCTGCTGGAAGTTTGTTCCAAGGATCTACTACTCTTTCAGTAAAATAATATTTTCTCACGTTGCTTTTGATCTTTCCCCCAACTAACTTCAGATTGTGTCCCCTTGTTCTTGTGTTCACTTTCCTATTAAAAACACTTCCCTCCTGAACCTTATTTAACCCTTTAACATATTTAAATGTTTTGATCATGTCCACTTACAACAGTTCATTTGGTGACCGTTCAAAATTACATCCAAAAATTGCAGAGACTTATAACCATTTTTACAACTGTTACAACATCCCCATGGCCACATGATGGGAATTTGGATACTGAGCATGTATTTATGACGCTCGTAGAATCACAGTAATGTGTGCTCACCCTTTGTGACCTTCTAGCCAGCAATGTCAGTGAGTGAGCCAGATTTGCTTAACAGCTGTGTTACTAACCCAGTGCTTCTCAAATAGTGGGGCACGCCCCCCTGGGAGGGCACAGAGCAATGCCACAAGGGACACGTGACCCCAGGGAACATGTGTGGTCCCTCTCAATCAACTTCCCCGAATGGAGAGGAGAGAAGGTGGCCAGATGGGGCACAGCAGTTACATGGAATCTTGTTCTCAGTGGGCGCCGCGGTCTCCATGAATGGCATGGCAAACTTGCTTCTGGACAAGGAGGAGCATCCTTTGCAGCTGGAGAAAAGCTTAGAACGGCACCCTAAAGCTTTCTTCCACACCATTTGCTGTGAGTGCCCAGCAGAGGCGGCGCTTATGGGCCAGGCTGTTGACCCCAAAACATCGGCTTGATTAAGCTGGCCTGGCCCCATATCAAAAGAGGGCCTTACCCACTGTAGACTATGCCTGCCTAACTGAAAACAGGCTCACCAGAGTTCAGTGTGACTTACTCCCAGGTAAGTGGGTAGAGCAGCCTTCCCCAGCCAATAGTTTGCTTGCAGCTTATAATAAGTAAAATAATAAATATTAAGACTAAAATTTCATTGGGGCCCAGATCAGAGAGTTTGGGGGGAGGTTTTTTTTTTGCAAAATCTTTACCTTGTCTGGTGGGGGGCATAACAGAAAATCATTGAGAAGCACTTTACTAACCTAACAACGACAGTGGTACAATGAACAACTGTGGCAAGAAAGGTCATGCAATGGGAAAAAAAAATAACTTAACAAATGTCTCTCTTAGCAACATAAATCTTGGCCCCAGTTGTGGACGTAATTTAAGGACCATCTGTACACATAGCAAAATTTGCAGCCCTGAAGGGGAAATGTGTGATTAAAATGCTACAATAGTACACGGTGTGGTGCAGAATGTTTAAATGAGGGAACACAACACAGACCCGTTTTAGCAACTTTTAATTCTTGTTTGAAATCACAACCAAATGGGTTTGAAAACCAAAGTCAAAAGCCAGAGATCATTTCTTCCACCAAAGAATTCAGAAATTACCTAATAACATGGTTTTTTTAAAAAAAGATAACATCTAAGATAAGGTTATCCACATACTATCTGGATTAACATGTCCAAGCCTTAAGGAAAACAATTTTCCATATTCAGAAGAAAGGAAATATTGCAAATAGGCTGTACTCAGAATTTTTATTCTTTTATATATCTCCTCAATTTCAGGTTAGTGATCTTGACAGCTTTTTCTTTCTTTTAACCTGCAGGAAAGAATCATATGGCCTTTTTTCCCAAAACCATTCTTCTAGATTTCCAACAGTCTTGTATTCCGGGTGATTCTTGATATAGCCACAAGCTAGACATAAATGTGGTTTCCAGAAAATGGGATGGTACACCAAATAATCCTTCTTCCACTCAAAATAACTTAGGTACAGCTTATCATTTTGGTCAAGCTTCAGAAGGTACTCTGAGAGATGCTGAGGTGACATAAAATCGTCCACGTGGATGAAAGACTGAGGTAGGATGAAATCCTCATAATTTTCCCTGGGAGGACCCAAAACCACAGGCACAGATTCAGTCAAAAACGCCATGTAAACTTTCTCGGTTATATAATCTTTCGCGATGGAGTTTTCAAAGGCCAGGTAAAACTTGCAAGAGGAAAGAGTAACCATGAATTCTCTCCAGCTCAGAGGGCGCCCAAAAAATTTCCCATAAGTATGAATTTCAATATACTCCTTTAACTTCTTGTAATATCTCATTCTCTCTTGGGAATATCGGTTGCTGACTATCCAACATACGAGTTTGTCTTTCGGGGGCACTTTTACCCGAGAGGCGTCTGGCTTAAAAATAAGCCAGCCGTACGGTACATGGATATCTGCATCCCGGCGGTAACTGAGGGTTAGGTTGAAGATGCGGTTCATTCCATGCTTGGGGGGCGAGTGGCTGGGTGACTCCATGTTCATCCAGATCCACTTCTGAAACAAAGGCCTGGGCTGCTTTGGGAGGTTTCTGAGATTCCACCAAAGTTCTCGGTGGTGAAAGATGACCGCGTGGGACCGATTGTACGCCCTCCGATCCATGGTGATGGAACAATTGGTGATGTTCCACTCCAGGCAATTGAATGAGCTAAATCTGTACTCAAAAGGGCCCAGCCAGACCAGAACGAGAGTGACGTTGCCTTGGTTACTGTACAGTCCACCCTGACTGAAGAGCATGTCTGGGTTAAAATCATCCTGGCTTGGTTTGAAGTATAACCAAAGCTGGGTAGGTTTGATGTAGACCAGCAAGCAGGCCCCAAAGCAGACCAACGTGAAGAAGACAGCCAGGCAGTACCAGAAAACTTTGGATAGTATGTTCATGGCACCACCTGAACCCCCAAATCGGTTTGAAGTGCTTCACTAATCCCAAGGCTGAATGGAGAAGGATGAGCAAAGGCCTTGACCTGCTAGCAGTTGTCCACCTATTTTTGTTCCCTCAGGAACAGCAGGAGGAAAGGGAGGCGGAGTCAGTGAGGTAGGGGATCCTCCTCCTGCTATTGAACTGCAAAGGAAGGACACGCCCCTTCCTGATTGAAATTAGCCAGGCCAATGAGAAGGCCTCTTGTCATTCACAAGAGGACCCGAGGCAAACAGGTACATCTTTTTTAAAAAATAAAATGAATCCATAGACCAATTGATCGATGGGCCTAGTCTTCACTCTGCCCCAAAGCCTGGTTCTGGAGCACTTCTGACTTCTCACAAAGCCTTAGCAGAGAGTTTCTCAATCTCAGTCGCTTGGAGATGCGTGGACTTCAACTCCCAGAATTCATAGCTGGCTGGGGAATTCTGGGAGTTGAAGTCCAATGCATCTTCAAGCTGCCAAGGACTGAGAAAATACTGGCCTAAGGGTAGCTGTGTACAAATAGGGGTGTTCGGTGGGAGTTACTGGGTGGACTAAAAAGAAGGCTCAAATCGGGTAAAGTGACTTGGGGGTGGGGTTGGTCCTAGGCGAGGCAAATACCTGGGGAAGGGGCTTGGGCAAGGTGGAGAAGGAGGAGGGCATGACTTTCAAAACAGGCCAGATTTCTGAAAATGTATGGGGATTTGTGTGTGTGTGTGTGTCTGTGTGTGAGAGAGAGAGAGAGAGAGAGAGAGAGATTTATATATAAGGCTATCTATCATCTATCTATCTATCTATCTATCTATCTATCTATCTATCTATCTATCTATCTATCTATCTATCTATCTACCGGTATCTGTCTGTCTGTCTATTTCTCTCTCTCTCTGTTTGTCTGTCTGTCTAATATTTATTGTTATGTGTGTGCGTCAGAGAGAGAGAGAGAGAGAGAGAGAGAGAGACTATCTGTCTGTCTGTCTGTCTGTTTGTCTGTCTGTCTGTCTATCTACAGAATGCTGGACTTGATGGGATTTGGCTCGATTCAGCATGGCTCTTCTTATATTCATATCTTCCTGTCTATCTGTCTGTCTGTCTATATCTATCTATCTATCTATCATCTATCTATCTATCTATCTATCTATCTATCTATCTATCTATCTATCTATCATCTATCTATCTATCTATCTATCTATCTATCATCTATCTATCTATCTATCTATCTATCATCTATCTATCTATCTATCTATCTATCTATCTATCTATCTATCTATCTATCTATCTATCTATCTATCTATCTACCGGTATCTGTCTGTCTGTCTATTTCTCTCTCTCTCTGTTTGTCTATCTGTCTAATATTTATTGTTATGTGTGTGCGTCAGAGAGAGAGAGAGAGAGAGAGAGAGAGAGAGAGAGAGAGACTATCTATCTGTCTGTCTGTCTGTCTGTTTGTCTGTTTGTTTGTCTGTCTGTCTGTCTATCTACAGAATGCTGGACTTGATGGGATTTGGCTCGATTCAGCATGGCTCTTCTTATATTCATATCTTCCTGTCTATCTGTCTGTCTGTCTATATCTATCTATCTATCTATCATCTATCTATCTATCTATCTATCTATCTATCTATCTATCTATCTATCTATCTATCATCTATCTATCTATCTATCTATCATCTATCTATCTATCTATCTATCATCTATCTATCTATCTATCTATCTATCTATCTATCTATCTATCTATCTATCTATCTACCGGTATCTGTCTGTCTGTCTATTTCTCTCTCTCTCTGTTTGTCTATCTGTCTAATATTTATTGTTATGTGTGTGCGTCAGAGAGAGAGAGAGAGAGAGAGAGAGAGAGAGAGAGAGACTATCTATCTGTCTGTCTGTCTGTCTATCTACAGAATGCTGGACTTGATGGGATTTGGCTCGATTCAGCATGGCTCTTCTTATATTCATATCTTCCTGTCTATCTGTCTGTCTGTCTATATCTATCTATCTATCTATCTATCTATCTATCTATCTATCTATCATCTATCTATCTATCTATCTATCTATCTATCTATCTATCTATCTATCTATCTATCTATCTATCTATCTATCTATCTACCGGTATCTGTCTGTCTGTCTATTTCTCTCTCTCTCTGTTTGTCTATCTGTCTAATATTTATTGTTATGTGTGTGCGTCAGAGAGAGAGAGAGAGAGAGAGAGAGAGACTATCTATCTGTCTGTCTGTCTGTCTGTCTGTCTGTCTGTCTGTCTATCTACAGAATGCTGGACTTGATGGGATTTGGCTCGATTCAGCATGGCTCTTCTTATATTCATATCTTCCTGTCTATCTGTCTGTCTGTCTATATCTATCTATCTATCTATCTATCATCTATCTATCTATCTATCTATCTATCTATCTATCTATCTATCCAATATTTGTTGTTAGTTAATAATAATAACACAGCCACTCCACATGGTTAAATATACTTAAACATAAAACAATACTGTTCAGCAGAGCAATGACAACTGCCTCTCTATCTAGTTGTTTTGGCATACAACGGTTGTCCTGCGGGGTGGGATTGAATCAGTTTATGTCCAGGATGGGAGGGGTCTGCAGATATTTTCTCAGCCTTCCTTCTGACCCTGCACAATTAAATTAAATTAAATTACTGCCTTTCTGGCCTGTAAGAAAATAAGCCCAGCAAATTAATAAATACAAACGGCTGCTGTTGTTTTTTTCCTTCCTTCCTTCCTTCCTTCCTTCCTTCCTTCCTTCCTTCCTTCCTTCCTTCCTTCCAGCTCGAGTATAGCAAAAGGATTCTGCTTTTGATAAAAGGAAGATTCCTGCCTACATTTGCAAGCGGTATCAACAGAAGACAATTATGACAGAAGGTTAAACGTATTTTTTTTTCCCCTTTAGGGTGGGCAAGGAGCTTTTAATTCCTTATAAAAGCAAAGAGATTGAAAGCAGGAAGGTGGAGAAACCGCTAATGGTAGGAAGGTAACTAAGATGCGGTCGGCCCCTCCTTTCCCCCGCTCCCCGGTTTCGTAATATAATAAAGCATTATTTAATGGATGCTTGAGAACTGAATTCAGGGCAAATCAGCTGATGCTTTGATGGCCGGAAGAGTCGAATTACTTTCAATCAGCCTGTTCTCCCTCCCTCCGCCCCTCACGGTAACTTCAAAGCATCCTTTCTTTCTTTCTTTCTGAGCAATTAAAAAACAGAGGGGGCTGACTTAATCTACTCTCCAACAGAATATATTCCTTTGCTGAAGGTTCTTGAGAGACCTGGATCAGATCTTGCCTTTTTCAGAACAATGAAAGAATGCTTTCCTCTGAGACATCCCCCCTCCCCAATTTTCCAGCACACCCATGCCCTCCCCATCCACCCCACCCTCCACTTTGCTGCCCCTGTACATGTTTGGCAAATATATATTTTTTATTTTTTTCACTCCAAACACATATGCAAAATAAGATACCATCAATCTTGAAATACATTACAATAATTATTATTTTTTATTTCGGTATGAATAGAATGGAATGGAAAGGAATGGAATAGAGTGGAGTGGAGTGGAATGGAATGGAAGAGAATGGAAGAGAATGGAATAGAATAGAATAGAATAGAATAGAATAGAATTCTTTATTGGCCAAATGTGATTGGGCACACAAGGAATTTGTCTTGGTGCAAATGCTCTCAATGTACATAAAAGAAAAAGACATTTGTCAAGAATCATGTGGTACAACACTTAATGATAGTCATAGGGATCAAATAAACAATGAAAAAACAATATTAATAAACATCTTAGGATACAAGCAACAAGTTACAGTCATACAGTCCTGAGTGGGAGGAAAAGGATGATAGGTGAGACCACATGTGGAATACTGTGTTCAGTTCTGGAGACCTCACCTACAAAAAGATATTGACAAAATTGAACAGGTCCAAAGACGGGCTACAAGAATGGTGGAAGGTCTTAAGCATAAAACGTATCAGGAAAGACTTAAAGAACTCAATCTGTATAGTCTGGAGGACAGAAGGAAAAGGGGGGACATGATCGAAACATTTAAATATATTAAAGGGTTAAATAAGGTCCAGGAGGGAAGTGTTTTTAATAGGAAAGTGAACACAAGGACAAGGGGACACAATCTGAAGTTAGTTGGGGGAAAGATCAAAAGCAACATGAGAAAATATTATTTTACTGAAAGTGTAGTAGATCCTTGGAACAAACTTCCAGCAGACGTGGTTGGTAAATCCACAGTAACTGAATTTAAACATGCCTGGGATAAACATATATCCATTGTAAGATAAAATACAGAAAATAGTATAAGGGCAGACTAGATGGACCAAGAGGTCTTTTTCTGCCGTCAGACTTCTATGTTTCTATGTTTCTATAGGAATGGAGGAAAAAAACCTAGTAAACATCTGGACAAGAATAGTTAGTCAAATTTCTTATATGTATTTAAAAAGCTATTAACCAATACAGTTTTTAGGGTCCTTCTTTTTTAATCACATCTAATCATTTTAGGCTGTAGTGCTTCAATCTTCTCCATATATCCTTAATATCAATTTAATGTATATTTCTTACCACTACTTTTATAATAGTTGTCCTTTAACAAAGAAAAGAAAGAAACAAAAATTCCCAATGTTTGTTTGTTTGTGTGTGTGTGTGTGTGTTTTTATTTGTCAAGTACATATTGGAAGTATACACAGATATAACACTGTTTATGTACATGATATGGGTACTAATAAAAAGGAAACATTAGAACAGGGACGGTAAGCATGCTGGTGCACTTATGCCCGGACCTTACTGACCTCTTAGGAATCGGGTCACTAAATGAAATGTTGTAAGTTGAGAACTACCTTTACTTTGTTATAATATGAGAAGTAACTCACTCATCTGGGTGCATTTAAAAGTCACAACCTAGATGCAACATTATCGGACCAGATTACTTACGGGACTCCGCATGACTTCTCTGGGTCCCGTCGGCCAGACAATGTCGTCTGGCGGGGCCCAGGGGAAGAGCCTTCTATGTGGCAGCCCCTGGGCCTTCTGGAGTCAGCTCCCTCCAGAGATTCGTACTGCCCCCACCCTCCTCGCCTTTCTCAAGGGCCTTAAGACCCACCTATGTTGCCAGACATGGGGCAGCTAGATTATGCCCCCCCCTCCCTGACCATTAAATGTTATGTGTGGATGTGACTGAGCCAATTGACTGCCTTTTAAAGTATTGGGATTTTAGCTGGTAGTTTTCACAAATTAGATTTGTATATATATTGTTTTGTATTTTTCCTATGAGCCGACCCAAGTCTTCGGGGAAGGGTGGCATACAAGTATAATAAAGAAATAATTTTTTTTAAAAAATATTTATTTTGTCTAATACACAATAATACACAATGAATGTTATAGAGGATATAGTAGAGAAGAAATACGAGATATAGGAGAGACTATAGGACAGGGGATGGACTCTAGTGCACTTATGTATGCCCCTTACTGACCTCTTAGGAATCTGGAGAGGTCAACCATGGATAGTCTAAGGGAAAAATGTTGGGGGGTAGGGGATGATACTATGGAGTCCGGTAATAAGTTGCATGCTTCAACAACTCGATTACTAAAGTCATATTTTGTACAGTCAAGTTTGGAGCGGTTAATATTAAGCTTGATTCTGTTGTGTGCTCTTGTGTTGCTGTGGTTGAAGCTGAAGTAGTCTTTGATAGGCAGGACATTGCAGCATATGATTTTGTGGGCAATACTTAGATCATGTTTAAGGCGTCGTAGTTCTAAGCTTTCAAGACCCAGGATTGTAAGTCTAGTTTCGTAGGGTATTCTGTTTCGAGTGGAGGAGTGAAGGGCTCTTCTGGTGAAGTATCTTTGGACATTTTCGAGGGTGTTAATGTCAGAAATGTGGTATGGGTTCCAAACAGATGAGCTGTATTCTAGGATGGGTCTGGCGAAAGTTTTGTAAGCTCTGGTAAGTAGTGTGAGATTTCCAGAGCAGAAGCTACGTAGGATTAAATTAACAACTCTTGAAGCTTTCTTGGCGATGTTCTTGCAGTGGGCTTTGGCACTTAGATCTTTAGTTATTAGTATCCCGAGGTCCTTGACCGAGTGCGGATAATCTGTGATAATAAATTTCATCCTGCATTTCGGGCATGGCATCACTTTATGCTGCTCGGCCTGTCAATATTTGCCATCTTACAATACCCGATTTCCTTTTCAATTTGGTTTTCATCATCTTTGCAAATGCATCATGAGCCGATTACACATTACAATTGTGTTTATAATGATTGGGGGTTTTGCCCTTGCAGGGCCACAAAAAAAAGAAAACGAGATGAAAACATAGGCAGATCATGCTCAACGCTATTCATGACACTTTAACCACAATTTACAAAATAGGAGGCATTCGAGGTCATCAGTGGATAGTCTAAGATTGTCTAAAACAGTGTTTCCCAACCTTGGCAACTTGAAGATATCTGGACTTCAACTCCCAGAATTGCCCAGCCAGCATTTGCTGGCTGGGGAATTCTGGGAGTTGAAGTCCAGATATCTTCAAGCTGCCAAGGTTGGGAAACACTGGTCTAAAATAATCTAAAATTGTCTCCCATCCCCCGTCCCTGTGCATGCGCACAAGCTTCAATGAACCCTGGGATGCTGAAAAAATGGCCAAACAGCCAAACCGGAAGTTCAGAAAAATGGACTTCCAGTTTGCCTGTTGTGCTGTTTTTTACACTACAGAGCCTTCAGAGACGCTTCCTGAAGGCCCGGAGTGCAAAAAAACAGCACAACGGAATAAGTGCGTTTTTCTGAACTTCCAGTTTGTCCGCTCGGGAATGTTTTTTTGCCTATGGGGAGCTTTAGGGAAATGGCCTTTCCCAAGGCCAAAAATCAGGAAGAATCACAAAAATCCAATATGGCTCCATATTCCACCTTCGGCACGTGTGCCATAGATTCACCATCTCGGCCCTCTACCATTACAGACAAATGGTTGTCCAATCTCTTCTTGAAAATCTCACAAGTGTTGGAGCATCCATCTGGCCTATGAATGAAGAATATTAGAATGAATGTTGCTGCTTATTTTTAAACATGTAGGGCAGGGGTCTCAAATCCGGGCCACTTTAAGACTTGTGGACTTCAACTCCCAGAATTCCTCAGCCAGCAAAGCTCACCACCTCACCTCAGCAATCTGGCTGAGGAATTCTGGGGGTTGAAGTCCACAAGTCTTAAAGTGGCCCAGGTTTGAGACCTCTGATGTAGGGTTTTTTAGAATTTTATTTAAATTAGACTTCTGTATGTTTTTAGAGGTGATTTTTAGTATATTTTAATATTATATTTCTTCATGTTATTATTTGTTTATTGTGAGCTGCCCTGAGTCCCAGGAAAAGGGAGGCATAGAAATTGGATAGATAGATAGATAGATAGATAGATAGATAGATAGATAGATAGATAGATAGATAGATAGATAGATAGGCAGGCAGGCAGGCAGGCAGGCAGGCAGGCAGGCAGGCAGGCAGGCAGGCAGGCAGGCAGGCAGGCAGGCAGGCAGGCAGGCAGGCAGGCAGGCAGGCAGGCAGACAAGTCGTTACACTGGTTGATAGTTCTCGCTGTCATGAAATTTTTCCTTAATTTTAGATTGGTTCTCTCCTTCATTAGTTTTCATCCACTGCTTCTTATCCTTCTTATTTTGGTGTTTCGGAGAATAGGTTGACTCCCTCTTCTTTGTGACAACCCCTGAGATATTGGAACACTGCTATCATGATTCCCCTAGGCCTTCATTTCTATTAAACTAGACATACTCAATTCCTACTATCCCCTTATTTAAAAAGCAAGACATACACACAAACATACCATGCATAAAGAATATAGACCAAGGGGAGATGTCTCAATTTCCCCATCCTGATGACAGAGGTGGGTTTTAAGGAGTTTACGAAAGACAAGGAGGGTGGGGGCAATCCTAATCTCTGGGAGGAGCTGGTTCCAGAGGGTCGGGGCTACCACAGAGAAGGCTCTTCCCTGGGTCTCGCCAGATGACATTGATTATTATTATTATTATTATTATTATTATTATTATTATTATTATTTATTATATGAAATACGAAGATCTTCGTATTTCACTAATTTCTCTAGCTGCTTCTCCTCAATTCTGCTGTCTCCTGGGATTGCGATGTCGATGATCCATACTTTCTTTTTCTCCACGATCACAATGTCTGGTGTGTTATGCTTCAGAATTCGGTCAGTCTGAAGTCAGAAGTCCCACAGTAGTTTTGCTTGCTCATTTTCGACCACTTTTTCGGGCTTGTGATCCCACCAGTTCTTTGCCACTGGTAAATGGTAGTTTCGGCACAAGTTCCAGTGGATCATCTGTGCCACTGCAGAATTATTATTATTATTATTATTATTATTATTATTATTATTATTATTATTATTTAGATTTGTATGCTGCCACTCTCCGAACTGCACACTATTGGTGAGGATCAATAGTGAGTTCTAAAACCCATTGTTCCTGGTTCGCGTGCAAGATGCTTCTGCGCATGTACAGAAGTGGATGGGTAGGAGGAGCCTTCTGCTGGCGCTATCGATTCGCACAATGGGGATGAACCAGGAGAACCCACCACTGGTGAGGATATATTTTGCTCCCCGCTATTCTCCAGTGGGTAGCAGGCACCATTTGCTTAGTCCTGGTAGAAAAACGGTTCCATCAAATGAGATTTGTAGGGTTGGGAGTGCACAGAAGGAATCTGGTAAAAGAAACACAGGAAATTTGACGTTAATGACTTCGGACAGCAAGAACTGATTCATTCTGGCATAAAATTCTACGGTCAAGAAATCCTTGCTAGGTCAACTTCCAAAGTTACATTGCAAAATAGTGATAGGTGTTTTAAAAAATAACCTACTGTACTAGATGCATAGAGGTACCTATACATCAGTGATGGGCTCCTATAGGTATGGTCAGGTACGCAGAACAAGTAGAAAAACTTTGAATTTTTTCCTTTTTTTCCCTTCTGGGCTCTGGGTATGTTTTTCCTATCACAGTAAATGAGGTTGAATGTGTATAATTTTAGAAGAGCTGTGTTTGTCTGTATGTGTACATACACATACAGTTTATATAGTAGATCAGTGTTTCCCAACCTTGGCAACTTGAAGCTATCTAGACTTCAACTTCCAGAATTCCCGGCCTGCATTCGCTGGCTGTGGAATTCTGGGAGTTGAAGTCCAAATATCTTCAAGTTGCCAAGGTTGGGAAACACTGTACTAGATAATGTAATATGTATGTACACATATGGCATGTATACATATGATTAAATAATATATTTTGGATGTCCAGTAATGGTAAATATCTTGTATTTCTTTGAGTCAAGGAGAGGCCAGGTAACCTAACCCTTGACATGAGTGACGTCAAGTTGGCCACCTTTAAGCCAGTCACATGACCTTTAAGCCACCCCCCTCGGTCATGATCGTCAAGCCACTCCCACCTGGTCACATGGCCGGCAAGCCATACCCACAAAACAAGCCATGCCCACATTGTGGTAGTAAATTTTTTTGCAGGCCTTCACTGCTATACATGCAGGTAGAAGTACCATTTAAGATTACTGAGAAGGGATATCATCTTAAAAAGTAGAAAACGATCAGCAATGGATAAGAAACTTTTCCCCCTATATGCTGCCTTTTTAACTGGAGGGAGATATTTAATTTATAGAATGGAGCATAATCCCTTAGCTGGGATCTAATTAACATTAACAAGAAGTCATGATTTCTACTATTTGATTATTTACTATTCTAACCTTAAAGCAGCCAGAGTAGCCCAGGGGTGTGTTGGTGTCTTATTCAATAATGGTAAGATAAATTAAAGAACTTTAAAATAAATAAATAAATAAATAAAGATTGTTAAGGATGCAGAAGGCACACAAATTTGTTAATGTAGAGACACAACCTCAGATGTTTGATAAAGTCATGAAAACCATTATACACAAACCACTAAACTACACATAAACCATTAAAAGTGAAAAATAAATTAAATTAAAATAGTAAAACGTGAAATAATAAATAGTAAAATTTATTGAGTCCATTTGGAGAAGGGCGGCCTACAAATGTAACTAAATTTAACTAAATAAAATAAATAAGATCAATGCCAGGATATAAAAACTAATCTATTGAGCTGTTGCCAAATCAAATGCAAGGATAACCAATTCCAGTTTAAGTCATTTTTTAAAAAATCCAGAAATAAAAAACCTGGATAGTGCTTGAAATCTGGGGATTAGGAGATTAATTAATGAAATCTGGGTTTTTTTAGGGTGGTCCATAATCCCCCTTCTGAATCCCTCCAGCACTTTCATTTTTTCTTTTGCTAGATTTCTGAAACAGGCATTGGGAATAACAGAACCATACACTGTTTCCTCCTGTAATCTGGAGACTAATAAATGCAAAGACTTATTTCTTTACTTTTTTAAAAAAAAATAAACTTCATTATTAAATAAAAAGCACAGAAAAAACAAGGGCTGGGCAACTAAGAGAAAGAGCAAAGTAAAAGAAAAATAAAGAGTAGTGACTTCCAACTTTCTCCATTGCAATAAAATATCTATTAAAAAATACAGCTAGTCCTCAATTTATGACTACAACTGAGCTGCAATATTTCTGTCGCTAAGTGAGACATTTCTTAAGTGAGAATACCGAGTACTGCCCATAAAATTAATAAAATTAATAAATAAAATTAACAGTAGATCTGGATCAATGCAAACCTGATTTTTCAATTAAATGTGGAAACAGAGGTGACAAACTGTATCAAAAACCTTTCTTAGTCCATAGTCCAAGGAGCCATTGCTGGAGATTTTTAAGAAGCAATTCCAGGACCATTTGTTTGAAATGGTATAGAGCAGGGTTGGTGAACTGTTTTGGTTTGTGTGCCAAACGGGGTGGGTGTGAATATGTTAGCAAACGTGCACACACCCGCGCACTACCCCCCCTTGCATGCACACAGGCCTTTCTGAAACCTGGTAGGTGAAAAAAAATGCCCAAATGGGGAAACCGGAAGTTCAAGAAAACGCACTTCCAGTTTGCCGTTGCGCTGTTTTTTGCACTGCGGAGGGCTCGGGAAGGCTTCCCGAAACTCCAAAATGCCAAAAACAGCACTACGGCAAACTGGAAGTTCGGAAAACGCACTTCCAGTTTGCCCTTTGTCCTGTTTTTTGCATTCCGGGGCTTCAGGAAGCTTCCCTAAACCCTCCGGAGTGCAAAAAACAGCATAAAGGCAAATAGGAAATTCAGAAATCTCACTTCCGGTTTGCCCACTTTTGCACTCCGGGGCTTCCCTGAACCCTCTGGAGTGCAAAAAACCAGTGCAACTGCAAACTGGAAGTGCGTTTTTTTAACTTCTAGTGTGTCAATTGGGGGATTTCCTTTTGCCTTCGGGGCTTCGAGGAAGCTTCCCTGAAGCATCCAGAGGACGAAACAGCCTTTCCCAAGGCCGAAAATCAGCTGTCACGTGCTGGAGCTGAAACATGGCAACGTCTCACGTGCCCTCTGATAGTGCTCAGCATGCCACCTGTGGCACATGTGCCATGGTTTGCCATCACAAGTATAGGGTCTCTTGCTTGAACTGGGGTTTAGACTAGAAGACCTCCAAGGTCCTTTCCAACTCTGATAGTCTGTTAATTTATTTTATTATATTTATTTTATTTTAGTTTTTTAATTTAATTTAATTTAATTTAATTTAATTTAATTTAATTTAATTTAATTTAATTTAATTTAATTTAATTTAATTTAATTTAATTTAATTTAATTTAATTTAATTTAATTTAATTTAATTTAATTTAATTTAATTTAATTTAATTTAATTTAATTTAATTTAATTTAATTTAATTTAATTTAATTTAATTTAATTTAATTTAATTTAATTTAATTTAATTTAATTTAATTTAATTTAATTTAATTTAATTTAATTTATTTAATTTAATTTAATTTAATTTAATTTAATTTAATTTATCCAATACACAAAACACATCAAGGGGAATAGGCATGGAGTATTACATACAAGGAAAAGATATGGAAATGGAGGAGGAGATATATGAAGGGAGGAAGGATATGTGACATATGGGATAAGGGGAGACAAATTGGACAGGGGACGAAAGGCACACTGGTGCACTTATGTACGCCCCTTACTGACCTCTTAGGAACCTGGGTAGGTCAATCGTGGATAGTCTTAGGGTGAAATGCTGGGGGTTAGGGGTTGACACTACTGAGTCAGGTAATGAGTTCCATGCTTCGACAACTGGATTGCTAAAGTCATATTTTTTACAGTTGAGCCTGGAGCGATTAACATTGAGTTTGAATTTGTTGCGTGCTGTTGTGTTGTTGCGGTTGAAGTTGAAGTAGTCATCGACAGGCAGGACGCTGCAGCATATGATTTTGTGGGCAATACTTAGATCGTGTTTTAGGCGTCGTAGTTCTAAGCTCTAGTGACTAGTGACCCCTTCTGAAGCTTTGCAGCCTGCCTGGAGTTTCCGTTGGTGACAGCCAGCTTATCAAAGAAAGGAACGAAAAGCGGCTTGTCACATTTTTGTCACAGACACCTGCCTGCTTACTCATAGCTTTCTATTTTTACTCTGGTTCTGACCTGGTTTTGCCAAAGCAGATCGTCCCCTTGAAAAGATGGATGAGAATTGGAGAGTCTTAAGTCCTCCTCCATCTCCTGCTAGAAAGCCTTGAGGAGATGGGACAGGACTTATAGGACCCAACCTGAATCCTTTCCTTTCCCCAAAAACCAGTGCTGCTCAATTATTTATTTATTTATTTATTTATTCATTTGTCCAATACACAAATACATAGGAAGAAAAATAGGCATGTGGTAATACAGTGATACCTCGTCTTACAAACGCCTCGTCATACAAACTTTTCGAGATACAAACCCGGGGTTTAAGATTTTTTTGCCTCTTCTTACATACTATTTTCACCTTACAAACCCACTGCTGCCGCTGGGATGCCCCACCTCCGGACTTCCGTTGCCAGCGAAGCACCCGTTTTTGTGCTGCTGGGATTCCCCTGAGGCTCCCCTCCATGGGAAACCCCACCTCCGGACTTCCGTTGCCAGTGAAGTGCTCATTTTTTCGATGCTGGGATTCCCCTGCTGGGATTCCCCTGCAGCATCGCAAAAACACAGAAGTCCAGAGGTGGGGTTTCCCATGGAGGGGAGGCTCAGGGGAATCCCAGCAGTGCAAAAATGGGCACTTTGGCTGGCAAAAGGGGTGGATTTTGGCCTTGCACGCATTAATCGCTTTTCCATTGATTCCTGTGGGAAACACTGTTTCGTCTTACAAACTTTTCACCTTAAGAACCTTGTCCCGGAACCAATTAAGTTTGTAAGACAAGGTATCACTGTATATATAAGGGTAAAAGTGAACTTAGAGGAGAGGATATATGAAAGGAAGAGAATATATACGATAGGTGAAAGAAAGGAAAGACAATTGGACAGGGGACGAAAGGCACACTACTGCACTTATGTATGCCCCTTACTGGCCTCTTAGGAACCTTGAGAGGTCAATCGTGGAGAGTCTAAGGGAGAAGTGTTGGGGGTTAGGGGTTGACACTATTGAGTCCGGTAATGAGTTCCACGTTTCGATAACTCGATTGTTGAAATCATATTTTTTACAGTCAAGTTTGGAGCGGTTCGTATTAAGTTTGAATCTGTTGCGTGCTCTTGTGTTGTTGCGGTTGAAGCTGAAGTAGTCATTGACCGGTAGGACGTTGCAGCATATGATCTTGTGGGCAATACTCAAATCGTGTTTTAGGCACCGTAGTTCTAGGCTTTCTAGGCCCAGGATCGTTACTCTATTTTCGTAGGGTATTCTGTTTCGAGTGGAGGAGTGAAGGGCTCTTCTGGTGAAGTATCTTTGGACATTTTCAAGTGTGTTGATGTCTGAGATGTGGTATGGGTTTCTGTTACACCTCCCCACCCCAGGAAGAAAATATTACGCTACCCCCCGCAACTCTCCAATTTGGGCCCCAATAGAATTTTAGTGTTCATGTTTATTATTTTACTCACTATAAGCTGCAGGCAAACCATTGGCTGGGGAAGGCTGCTCTACCCACTTATCTGGGAGTAAGTCACACTGAATTCAGTTGAATCTCTTTTCAGTTAGGCAGACATAGGCTACTGTAGTTAGGGCCCTCTTTTGACACGGGGCCAGGCCAGCTTAATCAAGTTGGTGTTTTGGGGTCACCAGCCTGGCCCATCAGCACCAACTCTGCCGGGCACTCACAGTGAATTGTGTGGAAGGAAGATTTATGGGGGCCCTTCGAAGCTTTCGCCCAGCTGCAGAGGATGCTCGTCCTTGTCCAGCATCAGGTTCACCCCACTGTTCATGGCTACAGTGGTACCCGCCGAGAACAATAAGAACCAACACAGCCATCCTACCCCACCTGACTGCCTTCTCTTGTGGGCTCAGAGCAGTGTGCAACTGGGAAAACACTCCCTGCCTGGGATAATCGATCGAGAGGAGCAGGAGGAAAAAGAAGAAGGAGAAACATAGAAGATTGATGGCAGAAAAAGACCTCATGGTCCATCTAGTCTGTCCTTATACAATTTCTTGTATTTTATGGAAGAAGGAGGAGGAGGAGGAGGAGGAGGAGGAGGAGGAGGAGGAGGAGAAGAAGAAGAAGAAGAAGAAGAAGAAGAAGAAGAAGAAGAAGAAGAAGAAGAAGAAGAAGAAGAAGAAGAAGATTAACTTTGGGCATGCATGTGGTGGCAACCAGCCACAAACCCATCTTCCTCTTAACTATATCGACTTTATATCGACTTCTGCAAAGCCTTTGATTCAGTGGTCCACGACAACTAAAACTCAAATCCTATGGCATCTCAGGATCCCTCCATAGCTGGATTAAAGCATTCCTGTCAAACAGACAACAAGTGGTCAAATTAGGAAGCACCCTATCCATCCCAGTTAAAAGCGGTGTTCCCCAAGGTAGTGTACTGGGACCAACACCCTTCATTCTCTACATCAATGATCTTTGCGATTATATCCACAAGCAACTGTGTCCTCTTCGGTGACGATGTAAAACTCTTCAACACCACCGATAACACAACTACTCTCCAAAAAGACCTGAACTCTTTTTCTGAGTGGTCTAACACATGGCAACTCCAAATCTCAACTAGCAAATGCTCTGTCCTACACATTGGGAAGGAGAATCTGAACTTCAAATACGAACTAAATAATCAAATTATCAGACTTCAGAGTGGACAGAGAGTACAGAGTGGGCTGATCCACACCCAGCCTTCAGCTTAAGTTTCAATTTTGATTCTCTGCACAGACTCAGAAGTGTTTAAGCTCCCATTGGCTGACTTAGTTGGTCTGCCTATTCATTGGCTGACCTTGTTACCATTGGCTCTCCCACTTCATGAATATTCTGACATAATCCAAGGCAGTAGCAAACCTCTTCCATAGAAAACAACATAGACACACCTTCCAGCATTCAATGAAACTCAAGGGAGCTAGTTTGTTGTAGAAGTTAAGGTGCTGGACTTGAAATTAGAGGACCAGGCAGTCTGCCTAAGATCCTCCTTTAGACGGATGGTTTCGGACCAACCACACACTCTTTCTCGCAGCCCTACGCATCTCACAGGGTGGTGGTTGTGGGGAAAATAGGAAGTAGGAACATTCGTTAGACCAGGGGTATCAAACTTAAGGCCGGTGTGTGAGCCAGATGTGGCCCACGGTTTGCTTAAATCTGGCCCATGGGGCTGCCCTGGAAACAGTGAAGGACCAGCCCATGGTGCCTTGCCAGTGAAAACTGGCCTCAGAAGGGCTGTGCATGGCCCACATGAGCTCTGTTTTCAGCCGGATGGCCTCCTGCAACGTTCTGCCAATGAAAATGGAGTTTGGGAGGGTCACACATGGACCTCCGAAGCTCCATTTTCACTGGCAGAGCCCTCGGGTCACCACAGGTGCCCCCAACGTGAGTGATGTCGAGATGGCCACACCCACCTTGGCCACACCCACCAGTACCCCTGAGGTCAGACACAACCCTGATGTGTCACATAGAAACATAGAAGACTGACGGCAGAAAAAGACCTCATGGTCCATCTAGTCTGCCCTTGTACTATTTTCTGTATTTTATCTTAGGATGGATATATGTTTATCCCAGGCATGTTTAAATTCAGTTACTGTGGATTTACCAACCATGTCTGCTGGAAGTTTGTTCCAAGGATCTACTACACTTTCAGTAAAATAATATTTTCTCATGTTGCTTTTGATCTTTCCCCCAACTAACTTCAGATTGTGTCCCCTTGTTCTTGTGTTCACTTTCCTATTAAAACACTTCCCTCCTGGACCTTATTTAACCCTTTAGCATATTTAAATGTTTCGATCATGTCCCCCCTTTTCCTTCTGTCCTCCAGACTATACAGATTGAGTTCATGAAGTCTTTCCTGATACGTTTTATGCTTAAGACCTTCCACCATTCTTGTAGCCCGTCTTTGGACCCATTCAATTTTGTCAATATCTTTTTGTAGGTGAGGTCTCCAGAACTGAACACAGTATTCCAAATGTGGTCTCACCAGCGCTCTATATAGCGGGATCACAATCTCCCTCTTCCTGCTTGTTATACCTCTAGCTGTGCAGCCAAGCATCCTATTTGCTTTCCCTGCTGCCTGACTGCACTGTTCACCCATTTTGAGACTGTCAGAAATCACCACCCCTAAATCCTTCTCTTCTGAAGTTTTTACTAACACAGAACTGCCAATACAATACTCAGATTGAGGATTCCAATGTCCCCCAATGAAATCGAGTTTTACACCCCTGAGCTATTGTCAGGATTAGCGATCCTGGATGATATTTCATTGTATTACCGTATAAGATAAAAAGTAGAATGTAAGCAGTTAATGCTGAGTCATAGGGTGTAAACTGCAATTTGATTGGGCCAGAGCATTATAAGATGCAAATCAACTTCACCACGATTGTTCTTCTGTCTGTTGTTTGCTGTTGATGGTGGTGGTTGTTAATTGGTTGGCTGGAACAGTTTGAGTGTGAGTTAAATATTGATTGGTAGCAGTGATACAAAGAAACCTGGATTGGTTTAGTATCTATTAAAAACCTGGATTGGTTTAAATACCTACTAGAAACTTGGATTGGTTTAGTATCTACTTGTAACCTGGATTGGTTGAGTATCTACTTATAAGTAAGCTGAATATAGCTAAAGTAAAGTTCCTATATATAGAAGACTGAAGTAGAAGACCTTTTACACTAAAGAGTGAAACTACTGTTTTCTACAAACGTGTCTTCATTATTTATCTGGTTCATTAATTGCCACATTATATTCTTGTATCTTATCTAGTCCTCCTACCTTCTTCTGCATATATCCGGACAGATAGACTGTCTTGAGCCTGCCAAAATAAAAGTGGGATTGGAAAACTAATAAGAAGAGAGTCTTTTACTTTTAAGCTGCATTAAGTGAACCTGATTATACACCCCCAATAGAGATCTGATGGGGAACAATTAAATAGTAAAAGGCAGACTAATTAATCATCACTGTTGGTTGCTCTCTTACTGATTTGCCTGAAAAGTTCAAATTTATCTTTCAATTAGGGTGTTACTTTTTATTGTTTAGTATTAAAAGGGGGGAGGGAGATAATTTCTTGCCAAATAAAGTTTTTATTTACTTCCTGTGCATTCCAGAGTGCCTTTCATCTTTATGTAGCCTTAAAACTAACAAGCTTCCTCATATGCAATATTCACACAAAACAATCACATCGCGCCACCCTATACCACAATCGATAGGTTAGTCGTAAAACACAGACAGCACGAAAATGCCAGCTTATTTATTTTCCTTCTTGATTTCTGTTGCCCTGTTTCACAACTCCTGCAATAGTTAACAACACAAAGGCACCTTAAATAATCCAGGGTAAACCAAATTAAGCAATTATTTTTTTAAAAGAAAGAAAAAAAAGAGCCACCGAATTAAATTAAAACCTTCCCAGCAATGGCAACAAAAGCAATTGATAGATTGTTTTTACAGGTTTTATAGCCCAAGAAAGATTCTGTGAGGATTCCAACAAGCTGAAATGGTAAAAGTAACAGTAATGTTAACAAAAAACAAAGAATTGATATTGATTTTTACAGCTTTTATAGCCAAAAAAGATTTTGTGAAAAGTCCAACAAGTTAAAATGATAAAAAAAACAATAGAAATCAATCCAAAAAAGCAACCTTAATAAGAAATCAACTGTCTTGCAGGCTGGATGTGGGTAAATTTTAATTACCCTGTTTCCCCACAAATATCCCTTGATAATAAACCCAATTGGGCTTTTGAGTGCACGGCAATAAAGCCAAGCGCTTATTTCAGGGTTAAAAAATAATAATAATAATAAGACGAGGTCTTATTTTTGGGGAAACACGGTGGAATTGAAAGCCTGATGAGATAAGATTGTCTTTCAAGATCTTCTAAGAGTCATAAAGAAAGGATATTTAAGATCCTTTGCGTGAAGAATTACAAAATTTGGGGGCTATGATAGAGGAGGAGGAAGAGGTTGAGAAAGTGGAGGAAGAGGAGGATAGATGATACATGATAGATAGATAGATAGATAGATAGATAGATAGATAGACAGACAGACAGACAGACAGACAGACAGACAGACAGACAGACAGACAGACAGACAGACAGACAGACAGACAGGGTTGGGTTGGGTTGGGTTGGGTTGGGTTGGTGGGTGGGTGGATGGATGGAGGGAGGGAGGGATGGGCGGGCAGGCGGGCGGGCAGATAGATGATAGATAAATAGAGATGAGAGAGAGAGAGAGACAGACAGACAGACAGACAGACAGACAGACGGATAGGCATACAGACAGATAGATGGCAGATGATAGATAGATAGATAGACAGATAGGTAGGTAGGCAGATAGAAAGAAAGAAAGAAAGATAGAAAGAAAGAAAGAAAGACAGAGAGACAGTGATAGATGGATGGATAGATGGTGAGTGATGGATGAATGAACAGACAGAGAGACAGAGGATTGAGATAGAGAAAGAGATAGAGAGGTGGATGGAGGGAGGGAGAGAGAGAAAGAGAGATAACATAGAGATGGATGGATTGAGATAGAGAGATGGAAGGATGGGTAGACAGGCAGACAAGCAGACACACAAACAAACTAGTACTTCCTCATAGATTTCCTCCTAATTCCTTTGATGCTGGTTGGGCATCAGCTAAGAAAATGCAGCACAAACACAAGACACCGACAGACACACACGCACCATTGCTTGCCATTTTGCAGCCTTTATCAGGAGTGGGTAATCTCTCCCGTCACACATACACACTTCTTGTATTTTTAGTACCCACAGGCCAATAACACCACTACTTTCCATTTGCCCATCAAGGAGGCCGTTCACTCCCTCCCTCTCCCCTGCGAGGGTGCAGGTGAGGGATAGATGCCTTCTCCACCACCCTGCTGTTGTTAGAGACCACAACCAGGGTGGGCTACTGCCCGGATGGGGGGAGAATGCAGTGGGGTAGCAAAAATGGAGCTCCACTCCAGAGAACCCACTTTGCACTGAAAGATATTGAAAGAAAATGCATTGCATCCTGCATAAGCCAAGCCCACAGTGTGGTAGTAAAACTTTAGTAGCCCTTCACTGACCACAACCCTCCCCTCTTGAGGTCCCTCCACTTCCCGAGTTGCTCAATAAGAAAAAAATGCTGTTGAAAACCGAATCCTGGTCCTCTAAATTATGTTCGTTGCTCTCTGAAAGGTGCCCTGGATTATGATTAATACAGTGAGCGGCTGGCGCCTAATCGAGGCGATGCTTCTCGATACAGGCCAAGCGGCCCAACGTTTCAGGCAGTAAAAATGAAGGAAGGCAGAGAAAGAGTCATTTTGTCAATGAAACACTCGGCGCTCCTGTGCTTTACGCGAAGCTGCTGCTGTTTTAATGGCTCTCTGGTGGTGTTCTTAATCTGCAGGGAACCGAATTTTATTTTCTAAACAACTAGCCTTAGAAATTATTCTAATTAAACACAACCCTTTCATGTGCATAACATTATTTTGCATAAGTTTTTTTTTAAAGTACTTGGCATAATTTAGTAATCATGGGAAAAAAACCGCAGTGATATTGGGGAATCTAAATATATTCCCTGCAGTTCTGACTAAGAAGCTTCTTCTTCTTCTTCTTCTTCTTCTTCTTCTTCTTCTTCTTCTTCTTCTTCTTCTTCTTCTTCTTCTTCATCTTCTTCTTCTTCATCTTCTTCTCCTCCTCCTCCTCCTTTTTCCTCCTCCTCTCCCTCCTCCTTTGTCCTCCTCTCTTCTTCTACTTCTTCTTCTTCTTCCTCCTCTTTCTCTTCTTCATCTCCTCTTCCTCTTCCTTCCTTCCTTCTTTATTTCTTTCTTTCTTTCTTCTCCCTCCTCCTCCCCATTCTTCTTCCCCTTCTTCCCCCATTTCTTATTTCTACTTCTAAAACAAAGTTGGAGGGGTGACTAATGCAAGTAGTCCTTGGCTTATAACCATTCATATAGTGACCACTTGAAGCATGAGTGGATTCTAACTCAACTCACCGTTGGCTTGCTTCCTCCCACACCGTTTGGGCGCATGCGTGTTGCACACCATGTAGCTGCATTGCACTGGTGCACGCATGCGCAGTGCCAAAAACCCAGCTTCTGTGCTTGTGCAGAAGCAAAAGACAGCCAAAACCAAGATGGTGCCGCCTATGTTGCCACCGAGAGAGCACATGTGCCCACACCCCTTTCCTACCCCCTTCACGTGAGCGCTCCCCCCATGCTGCCCCCCCCCCATCACCATGCATATTCACAGGCATCACTGAAGCCTGGGACAGTGAAAAAATGGCCAGACAGGCAAACCGGAAGTTCAGAAAAATGGACTTCCGGTTTGCCTGTTGTGCTGTTTTTCACCCTCCGGAGCCATAAGGGAAGCTTCCTGGAGCCTGGAATGTGAAAAATAGCACAAATGGGCTATTTTTTCAAACTTCCAGTTTGCACGTTGGGTGATTTTTTGTACTCTGGGGCTTCCTTGAAGCCTCTGGCGGGCGAAATGGCCTTCCCCAAGGCTGAAAATCAACTGATTAGTGCGTGCATGAGCGCTGGAACTGACATAGGGCAATGCCTTATGTGCCCTCCGATATGGCTCCACGTGTGCCATAGGTTCACCATCACAACTATAGGGTCTCCTGCTTGTGCAGGGGGTTAGAGTAGAAGTCTTCCAACGCCTCTTCCAACCTTGTTATTTTGTCTGTTTCCCCCCCCCCCATCTGTCAATAAACGTGAGTTATATATGGTGTGCGTATGTATGTGTTTGTGTGTGTGTGTATTTATTGGCTTGAATTCCATTAAAAAATATCAAGGAGTATCTCTCATTTATTTATTGATCCTGCCACTGGGCTTCTCCTCTGGAAGGCTGATTATAACCTACTGAATAACAGAAACGATGTTGTAAAAATAATGATGCAGCCTTGAGTGTCTCCTTCCCTGTTAAGTCGCAGCAGCCTCCCTTCCTCAAACCTTCATCTTTTGTGTCCTCGGTCCTTTCATCAGAGACATGTGAGTTTCTCCCACACCCTTGTTGCTTTTCAGGTCTGATACTGCAAGAGGCTCCGGGGGTTAGTTCAATATTCTGTGTGTAAGAAAAAGTCGAGTTGTTTGAAGTAGAGTCTCTTAGAAAAGAGTCTAAGGCTAGAAAGGGTGGGAGGAAAAAGAAGAAGTGGATGACAGGAATAAAGGAGAGGGACAAAGTGACACGGTTGATCTGGGTGAGTCTTTTGAAAACCTGGACGAGCAGGTTAGGGAGCCACAGGTGGCACGCGGAGCTATAGACAAGACGCGGAGCTATAGACAAGACGCGGAGCTATAGACAAGACGCGGAGCTATAGACAAGACGCGGAGCTATAGACAAGATGGAGTGGCTGTGGGTCCTGCCTCCCAAGGACAATTCCATCTGTCCGTCCATTACCCTGGGGGGAGACTCACTGACCCCCTCAGAGAGGGTTCACAACTTGGGCGTCCTCCTCGATCCACAGCTCACATTAGAGAAACACCTTTCAGCTGTGGCGAGGAGGGCGTTCACCCAGGTTCGCCTAGTGCACCAGTTGCGACCCTATTTGGACCGGGACTCACTCCTCACAGTCATTCATGCCCTCATCACCTCGAGGCTCGTCTACTGTAACACTCTCTACATGGGGCTACCTTTGAAGAATGTTTGGAAACTTCAGATCGTGCAGAATGCAGCTGCGAGAGCAATCATGGGCTTTCCCAAATATGCCCATGTTACACCAACACTCTGCAGTCTGCATTGGTTGCCGATCAGTTTCCGGTCCCAATTCAAAGTGTTGGTTATGACCTATAAAGCCCTTCATGGCAGCGGACCAGACTATCTCAGGGACCGCCTTCTGCTGCACGAATCCCAGCGACCAGTTAGGTCCCACAGAGTGGGTCTTCTCCAGGTCCCGTCAACCAAACAATGTCGCTTGGCGGGACCCAGAGGAAGAGCCTTCTCTGTGGCGGCCCCGACCTTCTGGAACCAACTCCCCCCAGAGATTAGAATTGCCCCCACCCTCCTTGCCTTGCGTAAGCTGCTTAAAACCCACCTCTGCCACCAGGCATGGGGGAACGGAGATACACTTTCCCCCAAGGCCTTTACAATTTTATGTATGGTATGTCTGTATGTATGTTTGGTTTTTATAGAATGGGTTTTTAACTGTTTTTAGTATTGGATTTTGTTATGTACTGTTTTACTGCTGTTGTTAGCCGCCCCGAGTCAACGGAGAGGGGCGGCATACAAATCCAATTAATAATAATAATAATAATAATAATAATAATAATAATAATAATATATCTGCTGGCACACGAGCTGTTGACCTAGCTCAGCTCCAACCTCCATGTGTGTGCCGCCCAGTTGATTTTTGGCTCACACAGAGGCTCTGGGAGGGCATTTTTAGCTTCCAGAGAGCCTCCGGGGGCATGCAGATTTCAACATATTGTCCATCTCTTTATTTTCGGCATCAAACATCTATAATATAAACTTAGCAATTTGATTTCTGATATGATTAAGCCATGCCATTTGATGCCGATCAATTTCCGGTCACAATTCAAAGTGTTGGTTATGACCTTTAAAGCCCTTCATGGCATCGGACCAGAATACCTCCGAGACCGCCTCCTGCCGCACGAATCCCAGCGACCGATTAGGTCCCACAGAGTGGGTCTTCTCCGGGTCCCGTCAGCTAAACAGTGTCGGTTGGCGGGCCCCAGGGGAAGAGCCTTCTCTGTGGCGGCATCGGCTCTCTGGAACCAACTCCCCCCGGAGATTAGAACTGCCCCTACTCTACCTGCCTTCCGTAAACTCCTTAAAACCCACCTTTGCCATCAGGCATGGGGGAAATAAGACATCTCCTCCTGGGCATGTTTAAATTGTGTATGGTATGCTTGTGAGTGTGTATGGACTATATGGGGTTTCTTTTTAAATCTTAAATGTTTTAAATGTATTCAGATTATTTATGATTTGTTTTTCTCTGCTGTGAGCCGCCCCGAGTCCTCGGAGAGGGGCGGCATACAAATCTAAATAATAAATAAATAAATAAACAAATAAATAAACAAATAAATAAATAAATAAATAAATAAATAAATAAATAAATAAATAAATAAATAAATAAATAAATAAATGTGATAGAAACTTTGATGGAGCTCTCATTTCGGTTTTGCCTTGAATTATATTTTTACAAGAATAAATTGCTGACTGTTTAGCTGGCAACAGTGGGGACGAACTGTGCTTCCAACATCCAATGTAGGAAAATATGTACATACAGTATAAATAAAAGGGCAGGTCAAGAAGGAATATATATCCATTAAGCATTGATTGCTGTAAATTGCTTCAAGATGTCACATTTTGCATTGGTCAGCACTGCTGAGCATATTGTAGAAGGAGTCTGTTTGCAGATACACGGTCATTATTTTTTAAAATCAAATTACCAATGAAACACGGTTATATATGCACAGCACAATTTAAATGTGCAAATCTTATTTAAAGTCTTTAATATGCACGTAGTCCACGGGGGTAATGCAGTGGGCTTTCGGCAGTTCCTCTAGAGATATGGGAAACCCTGAAAAATATTCTTAGCTACCTACTTCATTTGAAGAAAATCTTCCATCAATAATAAAAGAAAGGTGGATCTCTTCCCAATAGTGAGAAGGATCCAGTAAACGGATCACTCAGAATTGTCTGCCAATTGTAGCTTGTTTGTTTGTTTGTTTGTTTGTTTGTTTGTTTGTTTATTCATTCATTCATTCATTCATTCATTCATTCATTTATTTATTTATTTATTACAATACATAATGAAGGTTAATGAGATTAACCATATAGAATATATATCAAAGAAGGGAAAGAAAGAAAGAAAGAAAGGAAGGAAGGAAGGAAGGAAGGATAGGAGTGAAGATATAAGAATAAAATGCAATACATCAATGGAGGATAGAGGAAGAGATATATGAGTGGAAGAAAAGAAATATGAGATATAGGAGAGACAATTGGACAGGGGACGGAAGGCACCCTGGTGCACTTATGCCACGCCCCTTACTGACCTCTTAGGAATCTGGAGAGGTCAATCATGGACAGTCTAAGGAAAAAATGTTAGGGGTTGCTACTATGGAGTCCAGTAGTGAGTTCCACACTTTGACAACTCAATTGTTAAAGTCATATTTTTTACAGTCCAGTTTGGAGCGGTTAATATTAAGTTTGTATCTGTTGCGTGCTCTTGTGTTGTTGCGGTTGAAGCTAAAGTAGTCATTGACAGGCAGATATTTTCCATATCTTTATGCTTTGCCCGGTTTCTTATGAATCTTCTTTAAAGACTTATTGCCTTCAAACTGTGAGATGGGTGGTCTCAGGCCAATCCCAGCTTGGGCATTTAGGAAAGAAAGACCCTCAACTTGATTTGTAGTGAAAGGTAGACTTTGACTAAAAGCCAAGTGGTTACAGCATAAGCAAAGCCAGATCTGGGGATTCCTACATAAACCTGCTAATTTTCCCTTCTCCCAGGGCAGAGGTGAATTCCTACTATTCACGCTGCCAGTTCACTTCCTCCCATGCCGTGTGGGCAGTGCCCAAAATTATGGGGACAAAAAGCCAAAACCAACATGGTGACCACATGCATGCTCAGAAAAAAAAGAAGAAAAATTTGTAAAAAAATATTATTATTATTTTTTAAAGATAGCGGCACACACAGACTGGCACCAAGTCAGTGACATCATTGAGATGTCATCAGCAGGTGGCTACCAGTCTGGGCAAACCAATCAGTGATGGGCTGCCAAATTTTTTACTGCCACACTGGGAGTATGGCTTATTTTGTGGGTGTGGCTTGATGGTCATGTGACTGGGTAGGAGTGGCTTAACAATCACGTACCCGGAGGGTGTCTTAAAAGTCATATGACTGGCTGGGAGTGGCTTTCCGACCAAGATAAGTTTTCAAATAGGGGCTTGGACTCTTTTTCAGTTGATTAAGTCACATTATTTGAATAGCCACAAAAAGGACAAAAGATAGACAGCATTATTTGTTGAGGAGCACAGTAACATTTTAAGGTTTTGTTCTGAACCCACAATTCAGTATGGTAACAGATTAGGCAAGTAGCTCAATTTTCTTTAATGGCTATAAAAGTTCAGTTCTAGATAAAGTGTTTATGGGTAAAAATATATTATTTAACTATTTCCTATTTGAAAAGTAATTAAGTACTAAGATACTAGAGAAGGAAGGACAATTAAAAAAAACTATTAAGTATTCAATAGTAACTGGTTTGGACCAGTCCAAACTGGTCCAAACCCACCCTGTACAGGCCCTCCTCCCTGGGTCACCTTGTTAGTGTCCAATCAAGTTCAAATTGGCGATTATTACACTGTGGACAACAGTGAAAGGAATATAGATTAGGGAGAATTACTATTGTATTGGGATTGATAGTGGAAGATACTCTTTGTGAAAAACAAATAGAAAAATATGTTACACAATAATTATGATTTGTTTAATTAGAAATGATATACAGTAGAACCCCGACTTACGAGACTAATTGGTTCCGGAAGGAGGCTCATAAGTCAGAACGCTTGTATGACGAAACATTGTTTCCCATAGGAAACAATGTAAAGTCAATTAATCCGTGCAACAACAAAAAAAACCGCTGCCGCCGAACGCGGAAGTTAGCGTTCAGAGACAGCTGCAAAGCGGCGCGCGTGTTTTAAAACGTGGCAGCCGGACTGGGGGGCTCGGGGGCTTCCCCCCGAGCCCCCCAGGCTGGCTCTGACGTTTTAAAACACGCGCGCCGCTTTGCAGCTGTCTTCTGAAGCCGGAACGCTAACTTCCGCGTTCGGCTTCAGAAGACAGCTGCAAAGCGGCGCGCGTGTTTTAAAACGTGGCAGCCAGCCTGGGGGGCTCGGGGGCTTCCCCCCGAGCCCCCCAGGCCGGCTCTGATGTTTTAAAACACGCGCGCCGCTTTGCAGCTGTCTTCTGAAGCCGGAACGCTAACTTCCGCGTTCGGTTTCAGAAGACAGCTGCAAAGCGGTGCGCGTGTTTTAAAACGTGGCAGCCGGCCTGGGGGGCTCGGGGGCTTCCCCCCGAGCCCCCCAGGCTGGCTCTGACGTTTTAAAACACGCGCGCCGCTTTGCAGCTGTCTTCTGAAGCCGGAACGCTAACTTCCGCGTTCGGTTTCAGAAGACAGCTGCAAAGCGGTGCGCGTGTTTTAAAACGTGGCAGCCGGCCTGGGGGGCTCGGGGGCTTCCCCCCGTGCCCCCCAGGCCGGCTGCCACGTTTTAAAACACGTGCGCCGCTTTGCAGCTGTCTTCTGAAACCGAACGCGGAAGTTAGCGTTCCGGCTTCAGGAGACAGCTGCGAAGCGGCGCGCGTGTTTTAAAAGGTTGCAGCCGGCCTGGGGGGCTTGCCAGCACCCCCCCAGCCCCCCAGGCCGGCTGCAACCTTTTAAAACACGCGGGATACGAGCGCCAAGGAGCTGTCTCCTGAAGCCGAGACAGCTCCTTGGCGCTCGTATCCCGAATGTGAGCTCGGGAGGCGAACAAAAATGTCGCTCCCCTCCCAGCTCTTATCTCGAGTAGCTCGTAAGTAGAGCTGCTCGTATGTCGAGGTTCCACTGTATTTGTAAAATGAAAGGGATGATATAATGTCTAAGCACAGAAAGAAGAAAATATTATTTAAATTCTTAATAATTACCTCTCTTCCTCTGTGTATTGCCATTGTTATAATTAGATCAAAGACATGATATGAATCAATATTTTTTCTTGTTGTGTGAAGAGAAGTAAATTTGGAACTTTCTTTGTAAAGGGCAGTTATGATAAAATGAGGGTTTAAAAAGCAGGAACGAGATAAATAAGAATATAAGAAATGGACTGAAGCACGGCTGCCTAGTTTTTAGTAGAAAGAAGCAAATAGCCAAGAGAAAGTTTGTTAGCTAATAGCATTTTTAGCTTGTATGAAAGCGGAAAATAATCTTTGAAATCCGAATGATAAAATCAGAAAAGGAGGTAGCACAAGATGAATGATATGTACCAAAATAAAACAGATAAATAATTAGGAAAATTTGGATTAAGAATTTGGCATTTGTGTTGTATTTTAATTTGAAGGTATGTGAATTTGTATCTCTGTAAGGTGTGGAAAAACAATAACACCCCCCCCCCCAAAAAGTTCAAATTGGTTGTTTTGGTAACAGTTCCCAAATTTTTGCACCTCTTCATATTCCATTCCCATTGTCTTTCACCCTTATAGCTGACCACAGACCTGCTATGGTGGCCCATCTCTCTCCCCTCTATCATGCTCCCTCACCCGTGGCACCCTGTGTTCCACTTAATAACCCACACATTCATTTACCAGCTGCATCAGAGAGAGCAGTGGACGGGGTTCAATCACTGAGGCTGTCCCATTTAATGGCCGCCATCATTTACAAGTTAATAAGCAAGCTCCATTATAGTAGTGAACAAGAGCGGGCTACCATTCCTGCCCCTACCGGAACGGGCTGGGAATGCCCCCCCCCCGCTTCCCTTCCCCCCCTCTCTCTCGCATGATTTCCAGGTTCTTTTCGCTTCTGCGCATGTGCAGAAGTGAAAAACCTGGAAATTGGCAAACAAGTAAGTGCCCACTCGCAATGACCGCCACTGTTTTCCCCCCACTGCCCACTTGCCGCCTTTGGCCTCGCTCGCCTCTCGCTCTTGGGGCGAACAGCGGCAGCATGGGCAGTGGGGAGAGCCGGCATGAGAGATGAGTGAGAGGCGAGCGAGGCAAATGGCGGCAAGTGGGCAGCGGTGAGCGGTCACTTGCCCATTTCTGCGTGGGTGGTGGTGGGAGCTGGCGCGAACGGCGAGCGAGGGGGAAGGCAGCGCTCGTGGTGGCGTAGGTCTGGGGAAGTGCCGGTGGTGTGTGCACACCCGGCATCGCCACGGGAGCAAGGCTATGCGCTACATGGCTGCCACCGGAACCGCGTTCCCCCCGTTTAGGCTGGGGCCCACCACTGGTTGTGAATCAAGCACTGTTTGTATTTGTACTCTCACAAAACCGCCAAAATCTTGCGCATGTGCACATCCTCTCTTAAGATTTTGCTTCCTGCGCATGCATAGAAGCAAAATCTCACTGTGACGCATGCACACCAGAGACCCAAAGCTGCGCACACAGCTCTGGTTTTACTACCAGTGTGGCGTCCTGGTAGAAAACTGCTACTGAACATAGCACACAACACAACACAGAATTATTTCCCTGTTTGTGAAATGCGGCATTTCCTAGGCTGAAGGTGAATGAAATATTCATCTGGGAACAATATATATATATATATATTCAGCTGCCACCATCAATGGCTCCCGCTTCTCTCAAGAGGCTTGTAGACAAAGGAAGTTTTCAAGATAAAGTTTCTCATTTGCTGCTATATTCACGCTTCTGCTTTCAGTCCTGAAAAAAGGGTTCTCCCTCCCCCATCAACTTCTATTCTCCAAAACAGAAGCCTGGAAGGATTAGAAAGAAAGAAAAAAGAAGAGGGGGGGGGGAAGGCCTCAAAAGAAATGTGATTATATCAGAATCGATTAAGCCCGCTGTAATTCTCATTCACTGACGGCCGGCTTTTATCTCAGAATGAGTTTTCCCGAAACATTTTTTTAAAAAGAGGGGGGGGGATACACCTTTATTAAAAGCACCTTTAATAAGTCAAAGCTGCCTGTTTCTGCCTTTATTCTTTGACTTTCACAAGTAAAGAGAGAAAGAAGGCTAGATCAGTGTTTTTCAACCAGTGTGCCGCGGCACACTAGCGTGCCGCGAGACATGGTCAGGTGTGCCGCGAAGCTCAGAGAGAAAGAAAACAAGAGAGAGAAAGAGAGAAAGAAAGCAAGAGAGAGAGAAAGAAAGAGAAAGAAAGCAAGAGAGAGAGAGAAGGAAAGCAAGAGAGAGAAAGAGTGAGAAAGAGAGAAAGAGAACAAGAGAGAGAAAGAAAGCAAGAGAGAAAGAGAACAAGAGAAAGAAAGAGAGAGGGAAGGAGAGAGAGAGGAAGACATAGAGGGAGGTAGGGAGGGAGAGAGAAAGAGAGCAAAAAAGAGAGGAAGGAAGGAAGAGAAAGAAAGAAGGATGGAGAGAGAGAGAAAGAAAGAGGAAGGAAGGGAGAGAAAGAGGGAGGGAGAAAGAAATAGAGTGAAGGGGAGGAAGAGACACAGAGAGAATTTTTTTGTCCAAACTTTTTTTAGCCCTTCCCCCCGCTCAATGTACCCCAGGGTTTCGTAAATGTAAAAAATGTGCCGCGGCTCAAAAAAGGTTGAAAATCACTGGGCTAGATTAATAAATAGAGGGGAAACAGCCTACATTTCCATACGGATTCCATAACCAAAGATTGGCCACTGGCGTGAATATTTTGATTAGGTCACGGTTAGCGGTAAAATCTACTTAACTTCCCTGCTGTTTCAGAAGGCTGTGTGCATGCGCAGAGGGCTAAAATGCACATGCACAAAACCAAAATGTCACTGAGGGCATGTACACATGTAAGCCAGCGACACGGAGCTGCGCACACATCGTTCCGCTATCAGCGGTAAGTAGGAACGCCCACCTGGTCGTAAATCACTGTTTTCAGTGCCATCGTAACTTCAAATGGTTGCTAAATGAACTATTGCCAAGCATCCAAAATCTGTATAAAAATAATCTTTATTAATTATATGCATTTAAAAAGGTACATAAACAATAAATGACATTAAACACAAAATAAGAAAAAAAAAGCAAACAAACGTAATATAGACATCTATAGTGCAAGCATTCAAATTCTGATAACAATAACAACAACAACAACAACAATAACAATAATAATGCAGACGCTGTAAAGAAACAGATGAAACAATCGATCACATACTCAGCTGCTTCAAAAAGATCGCACAGACTGACTACAAGCATAGACATGATGCTGTGGCACAGATGATCCAATGGAACTTGTGCCGGAACTACCATTTCCCAGTGGCAAAGAACTGGTGGGATCATAAGCCCGAAAAAGTGGTCGAAAATGAGCAAACAAAACTACTGTGGGACTTCCAACTTCCGACTGACCGAATTCTGAAGCATAACACACCAGACATCCTGATTGTGGAGAAAAAGAAAGTATGGATCATCGACATCGTAATCCCAGGAGACAGCAGAATTGAGGAGAAGCAGCTAGAGAAATTAGTGAAATACGAGGATCTAAAAATCGAGCTGCAACGACTCTGGCATAAGCCAGTGAAAGTGGTCCCAGTGGTACTTGGCACGCTGGGCGCAGGGCCAAAGGATCTCAGCGGACATTTGAAAACCATCGGAATTGACAAAATCTCCATCTGTCAATTGCAAAAGGCCGCTTTACTGGGATCGGCAAACATAATTCACCTCTACATCACGCAGTCCTAGGTGCTTGGGAAGCTCCCGACTGGTGATGAAATACGAAATCCAGCATAGTGATCTTGTTTGCTGTGTTGTATTGACATAATAATAATAGACAAAATCTCCATCTGTCAATTGCAAAAAGCCAAAAAGTCAATTGATGTGTTGTAGACAACAACAACAACAACAACAATAATAATAATAATTTATTAGATTTATATGCCGCCCCTCTCTGAGGACTCGGAGCGGCTCACAACAATAAAACATCATATACAAATCCAATGTTAAAACAGTCTTTAAAAAACCCCTATTAAAACAGTCCTACAGCCCAAACACACCATCCATAAAGTCAAAGGCAGCTAAGGATATATCAATTCCTCCATGCCTGGCGACAGAGATGAGATTTCAAAAGTTTGCGAAAGGCAAGGAGGGTGGGGGCAATCCTAATCTCCGGGATGCTGCAGTGGTCGTAAGTATGAACAGTTGCCATAACTCACTTCTTTCAGTGCTGTTGCAACTTTGAACAGTCAGTAACTGAATTGTTGTAAGTCAAGGAATACCAGTAGAACTACATATGGGTGTTGACTTCTGTGTCCTTCAGTGGGCAGTAGACAAGTGTTCTATGCATCTATACCAGTGATGGCGAACTTTTTTTTCCCTCAGGTGCTGAAAGAGGTGTGTGCTCTTTCAGCACCTGAATAATGACCCATCTTTGAATACAGTTCATCTGTCTGGAACCCATACCACATCTCGGACATCAACACCCTTGAAAATGTCAAAAGATACTTCACCAGAAGAGCCCTTCACTCCTCCACTCGAAACAGAATACCCTACAAAAGCAGACTATCAATCCTAGGTCTAGACAGCTTAGAACTACGATGCCTAAAACACGATCTAAGTATTGCCCACAAAATCATATGCTGCAACGTTCTACCTGTCAATGACTACTTCAGCTTCAATCGCAACAACACAAGAGCACGCAACAGATCCAAACTTGACTGTAAAAAATATGACTTCAGCAACCGAGTTGTCGGAGCGTGGAACTCATTACCTGACTCAGTAGTGTCAACCCCTAACCCCCAACATTTTCCCCTTAAACTATCCACGATTGACCTCTCCAGGTTCCTTAGAGCAGTGTTTTTCAACCAGTGTGCCGTGGCACACTAGTGTGCCGCGAGACATGGTCAGGTGTGCCGCGAAGCTCAGAGAGAGAAAGAAAACAAGAGAGGGAAAGAAAGAGAGAGAGAGAGAAAGAAAGAGCAAGAGAGAGAGAAAGCAAGCAAGAGAGAGAAAACAAGAGAGAAAGAAAGAGAGAAAGAAAGCAAGAGAGAGAGAAAGAGAACAATAGAGAAAGAAAGAGAGAGAGCAAGAGAGAAAGAGAGAGAGAGAGAAAGAGGGAGGGAAGGTGGGAGAGAGAAAGACAGAGGGAGGGAGGGAGAGAGAAAGAGCAAAAAAGAGGAAAGAAGGGAGAAAGAAAGAGGGAGGGAGAGAGAGAGAAAAAAGGGAGGGAGAGAAAGAGGGAGGGGGAGAGAAATAGAGCGAAAGGGAAGGAGAGAGAGAATTTTTTTGTCCAAACTTTTTTTAGCGCCCCCCCCCCCACTTAATGTGCCCCATGGTTTTGTAAATGTAAAAAATGTGCCGCGGCTCAAAAAAGGTTGAAAATCACTGCCTTAGAGGACAGTAAGGGGCATGCATAAGTGCACCAGTGTGCCCTCCGTCCCCTGTCCAATTGTCTCTCCTTATCTCATTTATCTTTTCTTCCTTTCAAATATGTTCACCTATGCTTTTATATCTTTTCTTCTATTCTTTTCTTTATTTATATTATTACATATCTATTCTCTTCAATGTGTATTATGTATTGAACTAAATAAATAAATAAATAAAAATTAATATCACGTATGCATGAGTGCCCACACCCATAATTCAACGGCTGGGGAGGGTGAAAACAGCTTCCCCCCCCCCAGAGGCCCTCTTGAGGCCAAAAACAGCCTGTTTCCCAACTTCTTCTGGGCCCAGTAGGGTCGTGTTTTGCCCTCCCCAGGCTCCAAAGGCTTTCCTGGAGCCTAAGGAGGGTAGAAACACTCTCCGTCCCCCCGGAGGCTCTCTGGAAGCTAAAAACACCCTCCCAGAGCCTCTGTGTGAGCCAAAAATCAGCTGGCTGGCAGATACATGCCCTTTGGAGCTGAGCTAGGGCAATGACTCACGTGCCAGCAGATATGGCTCCGTGTGCCACCTGTGGCACCCATGCCAAAGGTTCGCCACCACTGATCTATACCTTCATCCTTGTCTGCAATAGAGACTGATCTTGTCATGTCACTCTGGTGGATCTTCTGCTGAGTAAACGAAGTGCAGAAGTTGAGACTCAGTGTCTGGAAAACCGAGATTTACGTCCATGTCTGTCACTGCTACTTAAATTATCAACGTCTGCAATAAAATTTTAAAAAGAGACACTCTAAGTCTCCCTACATCAATCAATACGAATCTTCAACACTTCTGGAGTTCTTATGATCCCACAATTAGCTTCCAATAAATCTTTGATTGCCAGCTTAAGATATAGATCGGAACCCAGAGTGAGCAGATGTCTCTTCCTGTTCTTGATGATGCCATTTACAACACAAAAAGTTTTTAAATGCTGGTGAAAACTAAGGCAGGGTCTATTGGTTTGGTGTATATGTATACCACGGCTGAAATGCAAAATTTTACCCTACCGGTTCTATGGGAGTGACTTGGTGGGAGTGTCGGTGAAAGATATTGCAAAATCTCAGTCAGGCGGTAGGGAAAGCAAGTAGGATGCTTGGCTGCATAGCTAGAGGTATAACAAGCAGGAAGAGGGAGATTATGATCCCGCTATATAGAGTGCTGGTGAGACCACATTTGGAATACTGTGTTCAGTTCTGGAGACCTCACCTACAAAAAGATATTGACAAAATTGAACGGGTCCAAAGACGGGCTACAAAAATGGTGGAAGGTTTTAAGCATCAAACTGATCAGGAAAGACTTAATGGACTCAATCTGTATAGTCTGGAGGACAGAAGGAAAAGGGGGGACATGATCGAAACATTTAAATATGTTAAAGGGTTAAATAAGGTCCAGGAGGGAAGTGTTTTTAATAGGAAAGTGAACACAAGAACAAGGGGACACAATCTGAAGTTAGTTGGGGGAAAGATCAAAAGCAACATGAGAAAATATTATTTTACTGAAAGAGTAGTAAATCCTTGGAACAAACTTCCAGCAGACGTGGTTGATAAATCCACAGTAACTGAATTTAAACATGCCTGGGATAAACATATATCCATCCCAAGATAAAATACAGAAAATAGTATAAGGGCAGACTAGATGGATCATGAGGTCTTTTTCTGCCGCCAGTCTTCTATGTTTCTATCTCCATTCCTTCCCTACTCCTGGGGGAAAGATACTACATAATCCCTATTCCCTCCGCACTCTTGGGGGAAGGATACTTGAAAGTCTCCATTCCCACCCCATTCCTGGAGGAAGGATATTGCAAAATCACCATTTCCTCCCCATTCCTTTGGGAAAGAAATTTCAAAATCCCCATCTCCATCCCACTCCTGGGGAAAGGATACTTCAAAGTCTCCATTCCCACCACACTCCAGTGAAAAGACACTGCAAAATCACCATTTCCTCCCCACTCCTGGGGAAAGGAAATTTCAAAATCTCCACCCCCATCCCACTCCTGGGGGAAGGGTACTTCAAAGGATTTTCTCACATGACTCAAACTTATTTATTTATTATTTATTAATCAAATTTGTATGCCGCCCCTCTCCATAGACTCGGGGTGGCTAACAACAGTAATAAAACAATATAAACAAATCTAACATTTCAGTTAATTTAAAAAGAAACCCCAATTTCAGAAACCAATCATACATACAGACATACAAGCTTGGTCAGAAAGTTTCATAAAACACTTTACCCTTAGATTATTTACGATTGACCTATCCAGATTCCTAAGAGGTCAGTAAGGGGCAAGTACAAGTGCACTGGAGTGCCTTCCGTCCCCTGTCCTATTGCTCTCCTATATCTTCTATACCTTTCCTCTATTCCTATATCTCTTCTTCTATTCTTTCATTGATATGTTCTATTCCTATATCTTCTTTTCTATTCTTTCTTAGATATATTTTACTATGAGTATCTCCTCTATAACCTTCATCATGTATTTTACTATGTGTATATAGATATATACCCACTAAAATCCTCGTTGTGTATTGGACAAAATAAATAAATAAGGGTCACTGGGGACCTGGTTGCTAGGCAGAATATTGGGTGGGAGGAGGAGGAGGTGAAAAAATACTGTGGAGGGCAATCAATGCTGAAACTTTAATCGAATCAGAGGTGGGGAGGAGGAGCAGACCCCTCCCATAGAGACAGCTTGCAAGAGGGGAGAACCTCCCTCCCCACCCCACTGTCTTTTCTTCTTATACACACACCCTTTCCTTGTTTCTAGAACAGCCCATCACCCAACCTTTCTTTAGAAGAGACCCAAACTGCAATCACCTGCGGGGGGGGGGGGGCAGTTGAGAGGCGTTTCTGATTATGTACTGTATAAGTTGTTCTCCTATATCTCCTATACCTTTCTTCTATTCCTATATCTCTTCTTCTATTCTTTCATTGATATGTTCTATTCCTATATCTTCTTTTCTATTATTTCTTAGATATATTTTACTATGTGTATATAGATATATACCCACTAAAACCCTCATTGTGTATTGGAATGAATGAATGAATGAATGAATGAATGAATAAATAAATAAATAAATAAATAAATAAATAAATAAATAAATAAATAAATAAATAATAGATCTTTCCATCTCTTGTGGAATATCCTAACCCTTCTTTCCCAGTTCTGTACCATCTAGACATGTTGACAGGCCTGTTGACAGGAGGGTCAAAACGGTGAATAAAACTAGGCAATTGAAGTCCCATATTTTTTATATCTGTACAATCTGTAAGCGGCTCATATTATGGAGCGGTAGGCCTTTGATTGTCCAGCTGTGCCCACTGTTTTGACTTCCTTATCTCCCACTGTGGTTATTTCTGCCTGTGGAGACTAGAAATCCCAGAATTATCAACCAACAAAGCCAACTCTGTTATTATAGGTACCCATCAAGGTGATGTTGGAGAAGGCCACCAGAAACTATTAGAACCACAGCAGGTACAAAAAAAGACAAGTATTAAGACAGGTGGGGTGGGGAGGAGAGAGTATTAGAAAAAGACTCGGGGTTGATTTTTCCTGATTCCCTAAAAAGGAAGGAAGGTAAAAAACAACACCACCACCACCACCACCACCACCACCACCACCAACAACAACAACAGAGTTGGAAGTTCTTGGATATTTCACAAGAATTGGGAAAATTATTGCATTAACAATTCTGAGTGGCATGGTGACTTAGAGGTGAAGATGCTTGCCTCCCACTCAGAAGGTTGAGAGTTCAATCCTAGGCAGGGCGGAAAGAGAAAATATCTGCTGTGAACTCCACACAGGCATCAGGAAGGTCATCCGGATGGTAAATGCTCAGGTTCATTCAGTTGTCTCACATTGGTCTAACACCTGGCAACTTCAAATATCAACCAGCAAATGTTCTACCCTCCACATCGGAAAAAAGAATCCGAACCTCATATATAAACTGAACAAACAATCTCTCACAGCCAACCCCCACTCAGTAAAAGACCTTGGAATACTAATATCAAATGACCTAAGTGCCAAAGCCCAATGCAACAATATCACCAAAAAGGCTTCTAGAGTTGTTAACCTGATCCTATGTAGCTTCTGCTCTGGCAATCTCACGCTACTCACCAGAGCCTACAAAACTTTTGCCAGACCCATCCTTGAATACAGCTCATCTGTCTGGAATCCACACCACATCTCGGACATCAATACCCTTGAAAACGTCCAAAGATACTTCACCAGAAGAGCCCTTCACTCCTCCAATCGAAACAGAATACCCTACGAAAATAGACTATCAATCCTTGGTCTTGAAAGCTTAGAACTACGACGCCTAAAACGCAATCTAAGTATTGCCCACAAGATCATATGCTGCAACGTTCTACCTGTCAATGACTACTTCAGCTTCAATCGCAACAACACAAGAGCACGCAACAGATTCAAACTTAATATTAACCGCTACAAACTTGACTGTAAAAAATATGACTTCAGCATCTGAGTTGTCGAAGCGTGGAACTCATTACCTGACTCAGTAGTGTTAACCCTTAACCCCCAACATTTTTCCCTTAGACTATCCATGATTGACCTCTCCATGTTCCTTAGAAGTCAGTAAGGGGCGTGCATAAGTGCACCAGTGTGCCTTCCGTCCCCTGTCCAATTGTCTCTCCTTATCTCATTTATCTTTTCTTCCTTTTAAATTTGTTCACCTATACTTTTATATCTTTTCTTCTATTTGTTTCTTTAGTTATATTACTACATATCTATTCTCTTCAATGTGTATTATGCATTGGACTAAATAAATAAATAAAAATAAATAAATAAATAAAACTCCACTGCTAAGCAAGAGATTATCGCAGTATTATCCTACTGGAATAGTGGGAAGAGGGAGACACTGCGCCAGTAGTGGAAATGGAGCTGTGCATACAGTTCTGGGTGGCCACATGTGTCACAACAAGATTTGGCTTCTGCACATACACAGGAAGCAAACATTCACAAGAGGATGCACGCATGAGATTTCGGCGATGTTCAGTGATTTTTTGCTTCTGCACATGAGCAGAATAAAAAAATGCTGAAATCTCACGTGCCCACATGTCTTCTTGCAAGATTCGCTTCCTGCGCATGTGCAGAAGCCAAATCTCCCTCCGATGTGTGTGTGCGCCTGCCGGATGTACGTGCACGCCTGCCAGTCACCCAGAGCTGCGCACGTATCAGCACCAGTAGCGGCGGTAAATTGGAACCCCTGCCTGGATTCCAAGGTGATAAAAAGAGGGGGAAATGTGTTAAATAATCTGCATTTGATTGTGAGGCCGATGTCTTTATTCTTCCAGATGTTATTCATGTCAGACATTGCAAACAGACTTGCAAAACTTGCATCCTTATCTGGTCTACTTTGTGTTGTGGTTGGCTCGCAAACAGGCTCTCTGGCCATGGATTTTGAGCCTGATGAGCTGGGGCCATTTGGGCATGGCTCTCCTGTGTGGCTGCTGGAGAAGTCAGAGAGCGAGCCAGAGAAAGAGGGAGGAGTGAGGAGGAGGGTGGGTGTGAGGAGCCTACAGAGGCTATAGATCCCTCAACTGGGGATGTGCAGCCCCCAACTGGGTCTTTTCCAGGGTCTGAAGACAAGGAAATAAGGGATCTGATCCTGAATGCTCGGGTGAGAAGGATGAGGGACAGACAGGAGCAGTTGAGGAAGATCAGAAAGAAGAAGTGAGCACAGCTGTGCATAGTCAGCACTTCCCAAGGGTATTTAAGGGGAAGAGTTTAGAGGGTGCTCTTTGCAAGAAGTCAACCCTCTGGAGGAGAAAAGCCTGAGAAGAGTGTTTTTGCCTGATAAGTCTGGATTCAATACTGGACATTTATAGGGTTAATCTTGTGAGTAGACTTTTGGCTAGGAAGCAAATGTATGTGCCATAATAATAATAATAATAATAATAATAATAATAATAATAATTATTATTATTATTATTATTATTATTATTTATTAGATTTGTATGCCGCCTCTCTCCGCAGACTGGGGGCGGCTCACAACAATAATAATACAGTAATGTGATAATGTAACAAATCTAATATTTAAAAGAAAGCATCTAAAAACCCACCATTTAAAAAAACATACAACACAAGCATACCATACATAAAACTATATAAGCCTGGGGGAGATGTCTCAATTCCCCCATGCCTGGCGATATAAGTGGGTCTTAAGCAATTTACGAAAGACAAGGAGGGTGGGAGCAGTTCTGATCTCTGGGGGGAGTTGATTCCAGAGGGCCGGGGCCGCCACAGAGAAGGCTCTTCCCCTGGGGCCCGCCAGACGACATTGTTTAATTGACAGGACCTGGAGAAGGCCAACTCTGTGGGACCTTATCAGCCGCTGGGATTCGTGCGGCAGAAGATGATCCCGGAGGTATTCTGGTCCAATGCCATTATGTTAGCAATTTGGCCTCACACCAGGACTTTGACAGGAAAAAAAGATGTTGCTTCAATTTGCGTTTGTGAAGTAACAAACCTCTCATAAAGAACTCTGGTTTTGTTTGCAAACTGTGTGTGTTTGAGTTTTTCATTTGTGGGTAATTACCGGCCGGCTACCATGCAACAAAGAACACCTTGTAGAGTTGAAGGTTACCGTTATAGTTATAGTTTATTAGATTTGTATGCCTCCCCTCTCCGAAGACTCGGGGCGGCTCACAACATAACAGTGATACAGATTACAAATCTAATAGTAAAAGTTAAATCAGTTTAAAAACATTAATACATATTAAAATCCCTGTCTAAAAGCATTTGAAAGTACCACATCTTCCAAATCCCACTGAGGAGATCCTTCTTTCTATAATTTAAAACTCACACACACTTTGAGTGACAAGAACATGGGGGTCCATCATGATAAATTTCATGGAAACCTTTCTTTTATTTTCTCCTCCTTTAAAAAAAATAAAATTAAGAGAGAAAAATGATTTATTTGTTTGTTTGTTTGTTTGTTTGTTTGTTTGTTCGTTCGTTCGTTCGTTCTTTCGTTCGTTCATTCATTCATTCATTCATTCATTCATTCATTCATTCATTCATTCATTCATTCATTTATTACATTTGTATGCCGCCCCTCTCCGAAGACTCGGGGCGGCTCACAACAGCAATAAAAGCAATATAGCAGTGGAACAAATCTAATATTAAAATCATATAAAACCCTATCCTTATTTTAAAAAACCAAACAGCACATTCATACCAAACATAAAACAAAGTATAAAAAAGCCTGGGGGAAAGGTGTCTCAACTCCCCCATGCCTGGCGGTATAAGTGAGTCTTGAGTAGTTTACGAAAGACAGGAAGGGTGGGGGCAGTTCTAATCTCTGGGAGGAGTTGGTTCCAGAGGGCCGGGGCCGCCACAGAGAAGGCTCTTCCCCTGGGGCCCGCCAAACGACACTGTTTAGTCGACGGGACCCAGAGAAGGCCAACTCTGTGGGACCTTATCGGTCGCTGGGATTCGTGCAGTAGCAGGCGGTTCCAGAGGTACTCTGGTCCGATGTCATGTAGGGCTTTAAAGGTCATGAGCAACACTTTGAATTGTGACCGGAAACTGATCGGGAGCCAATGCAAGCCACGGAGTGTTGAAGAAACGTGGGCGAATCTGTAATCTCCCCACCATGTAAGTGAAGGGAATTATATACCGTATATAGGAGACGTTTTCAGTACCTTCTCGGTGTTTTTCTTCTCTGGCCTGGATCAGAAGAAACACGTATTGTAGATGCTCAACTTTATAGTAAAGGATCCCTTGGAGGATAGCCGAACAATGGGAGTTGATGTGATCTATTCTCCCTCTGGAATTTACCTTCCCAATTACATGATGTAAACGGCGGTAATCCATTGAACTGAGCGAACCAGTGCTCCTTTTTGCAGTTAATTCGAGCCATGTTGGGGCATCTCTGCCTCTTTAGACTTCACGAGGGAGTCCCAAGGCAAACAATTACAAGAAATCAGGGAATCTCTGCCCTCTAATTGAACCTCATTAATTCAAGGCAGGTCCATGAGTCACCCTATGGAGCATACCAAACATGCAATTAATACACGGTTATTGGCAATTATTAGCATCTTTATTATGAGTGGCTGGAGGATCGCTGGTGTCCGTAGCCCTCGTTTGATTGTGAGCTTTTAAGGGAAGGATTCTTGATGGTGATGATGGGTTTTTTTAGGATAAAAGGTTCCATACCAATGTCCCTAAAATGGGCAGGAGAGCGAAAGGAGATTGCTAAGAAATAATTAAGGAAAAACATGAAGTTAAAAGAGCAATATTGCAATGCAATACTGGGTTTTTTTCCCCCCACTCGAGGGCTTCAGGAAGCTTCCCCGAACCCTCTGGAGTACAAAGAGCAGCACAATGTCAAACTAGAAGTGGATTTTTCCAAATTTCTGATTTGTCCATTGGGAGATACAGTGATACCTCATCTTACAAACGCCTCGTCATAGAAACTTTTCGAGATACAAACCCGGGGTTTAAGATTTTTTTGCCTCTTCTTACAAACTATTTTCACCTTACAAACCCATCGCCGCCACTGGGATGCCCCGCCTCTGGACTTCCGTTGCCAGCTAAGTGCCCGTTTTTGTGCTGCTGGGAATCCCCTGAGGCTCCCCTCTATGGGAAACCCCACCTCTGGACTTCCGTATTTTTGTGATGCTGCAGGGGAATCCGAGTAGGGGAATCCCAGCAGTGCAAAAACAGGCGCTTTGCTGACAACGGAAGTCCGGAGGTGGGGTTTCCCATGGAGGGGAGCCTCAGGGGAATCCCAGCAGTGCAAAAATGGGCGCTTCGGCTGGCAAAAGGGGTGAATTTTGGGCTTGCACGCATTAATCGCTTTTCCATTGATTCCTATGGAAAACATTGTTTCATCTTACAAACTTTTCACCTTAAGAACCTCCTCCTGGAACCAATTAAGTTTGTAAGACAAGGTATCACTGTATATATTTTTTTGCCTCCAGGGCTTCAGGGAAGCTTCCTTGAAGCATCTGGAGGACGAAACAGCTTTTCCCAAGTCCGGAAATTAAGTGGCCAGTGTGCATGCATGCGCTGGAGCTGAAACATAGCAAACATGTGCCCTCTGATATGGCTCCATGTGTCACACATATGTTTGCCATAACGTCCCTATACCATTTCAGACCAATGACTGTCCAATCTCTTCTTAAAAGCCTTCAGTGACAGACAAGATCGGAAGGCAAGTCGTTCCACTGATTAATTGTTCTCGCTGCCAGGAAATTCCTCCTTAGTTCTAGATTGCTTCTCTCCTTCATTCATTTCCATCCATTGCTTCTTCTTCTTCTGCCTCCGGGTGATAGTCTTCTTTGTGGCAGCCCCTCAGATATTGGAACATTGCTATTGTCAGGCCAAAGCTATCATTTGATTTAGAGACTTTGGCCTGCCACATATTGTTCTGCCAGTGTGTGCTAACCGCCATTAATTACAGGTTAATTAATCCAAGCAAACACACACACACACGATAGAAGACAAATAAATGTTCTTTATCAACAGAAGAGAAGAAAAAACTCCCTTTTAAACTTCAAAGGGATTTCTTGTAGCAACAAGGCACAGTTGAAATACAATACAAGAACAAAGTCCAATTATTAACTCAGTAACTGTGAAATTGGGTCACAGATACTGTTGTCCAAACAGTGATAAACACTCACAATGAAGTATAATCCAAAGTCCAGGAATCCGAGCACAGTCTTGAATACAATCAGGAAACAACAATTCACCTTGATGAACTACGATCAGATAATCTTCCACAACGGCCAAGCCAGCATGCTGCTATTTTTATCAGCAGCTCTAATTACTGGAGTCCCACCCAAACACAGGTGGCCGCTCTTATCTCCTGCAATATTTCTTAAGTTGTTCTCTCCTATGCATAACTCTATGCATGCAGTCATACATTCCTGATCTGAATCCAGCGAAGATAAAGATGATTGATCTCCTCCTGAGTTGTCTGCCAAATCCCCCTCTTCCTTCGTCAGAGGATAATTCGCTAAACATAAACATGTTTATTTTTACGTGAAAGGACCGCCCTTTGCTTGCAGCGCCACTGCAGCGTCCTTTTTCGTAAAAATAACAATGTTTATTTTTACATGAAGACCTCCCTTTGAAGGAGCTGGGGAATCCCTCCCACGAACAGATTATGGGGGCGGAGCTTTGACGTCACTGGCAGGTTTATTTATTTATTTATTTATTTATTTATTTATTTATTTATTTATTTATCTATCTATCTATCTATCTATCTATCTATCTATCTATCTATCTATCTATCTATCTATTTATTTATTTATTTATTGGATTTGTATGCCGCCCCTGGAATCCAGGAAGTGATCACCTTGGCGTCCTTAGCAACCTGCCAGTATACGTGACATCAAAGCTCCACTCCCGAAATCTCTTGGTGGGATTCCCCATTCGGGTTCGGGTTTGGTTCGGGTTCGGCAGAATTTTTCATAAAGTTTGTCTGAACTTGCCGAACCTGAACAATGTTGGGTTTGCCCATCACTACTCAGAATCTATAAACAAGTGACCTGGTCATGGAGCACTCACAACAGATCCGCCCATCTGCCCACCAGCCCACCTGTCCCTGCTCTATGCTATCATTTTTAATTTTAATTTTAATTTAATTTATTAGATTTGTATGCCGCCCCTCTCCGAGGACTCGGAGGAACCTATTGAAGTTGTACACATGCATCCAAGCCACGCACGCCAGCAAGGTGCATGCATGGAATGTGCGTGCTCTCACATTTATGAACCGGTAGCAATGATAAGTCAATACCACCTCTGCCCCTAATCATCTTTGCTGCTTTTCTGTAAACTCTTTCCAAAATCTCAACATCTTCTGTATAAGAATGAGCCGGGGTGGCACAGCAGGTGGAGTGCTGTACTGCAGGCCACTGAAGCTGACTGTAGATCTGTAGGTCAGTGGTTCAAATCTCATCACCGACTCAAGGTTGACTCAGCCTTCCTTCCTTCCGAGGTGGGTCAAATGAGGACCCGGATTGTGGGGGCAATAGGCTGGCTCTGTTAAAAAGTGTTATTGCTAACATGTTGTAAGCCTCCTTGAATCTAAGGAGAAGGGCGGCATAAAAATCAAATAGATAGATAGATAGATAGATAGATAGATAGATAGATAGATAGATAGATAGATAGATAGATAGATAGATAGATAGATCGAGATAGATAGATAGATAGGTAGATAGATAGATAGATAGATAGAGAGAGAGAGAGAGAGAGAGAGAGAGAGAGAGAGATAGATAGATGGGGGAGTTAAGTTATCCTTTCCCACTAGGCTGTTACAAGTTATGCATGGTATGTTTGTGTGTATGTTTGGTTTTTTATAATAAGGGTTTTTTAGTTGTTTTTATTCATTGGATTGTTCATGTTGTTTTACCACTGTTGTTAGCCGCCCCGAGTCTGCGGAGAGGGGCGGCATACAAATCCAATAAATAATAATAATAATAGATAAATAGATAGATAGATAGATAGATAGATAGATAGATAGATAGATAGATAGAGATAGATAGAGATAGATAGATAGATAGATAGATAGATAGATAGATAGATAGATAGATAGATAGATAGATAGATAAAGTGGTAACCAAAACTGGACAGAGTATTCCAAGTATGGCCTCTTAATTTCCCTCTGCTGTTTTATTACAGTTTTAGAATGCTGCTTCGAGATTTTATATCGATGCACACAGAGTCTGCCTTTCCAAGAACTCTCTCTGGCAAATTGGTTCCCTCTTGCTATTGTTTCTGTGCTGCGCATGGCTTTCCCTTTCAACAGTGTCCTCTCTCTCTCTCTCACACACACATGCTTCTCCCGCCTGCTTTGCTGTTGATTATTTCCCCTGCCTTGTTCGCTTGGAGAGGTGATTGTTGTGAAACGGCAGGGAAGGGCGAGCACTTAAACGAAATGAAAGAAAATTAGTTTTTAAGGGGCGCAAATTGGATGGAATAGGGCCCTTAAGGATAACAAGTTGGCAAGGATTCAGTTGTACTCTTGCCGGCTCGGGTTGTGTTTATTAAATATTCTTATTGACTGCTGTTTCTCTCAGCCTTTCCCGCTCTGAAGCAGATAAAATTATAGCCGAGGAATATTGTGTTTGGAGCTGCTGAGTGTCATTTGAGAAACGAGCGTTCTTAGGAGGGGTGTGTGTGTGTGTGTGTTTGTGTGTGTTTCCTCCCCTGTACCAATTGCACAGAAAGTTATGTGATCCTATGCTATGGATGTGTGTGTATCTCTATGAAAATAATGGATCCTTTATTAAATGAGCAGATTGCGGTTATTTTATTTTATTTTATTTTATTTTATTTTATTTATTCATTCATTCATTCATGTATTTATTTATTTATTTATTTATTTATTTATTTATTTATTTATTTATTTATTTATTTATTTATCAGATTTGTATGCTGCCCCTCTCCGCAGACTCGGGGCGGCTAACAGCAGCAATAATACAATGTAAACAAATCTAATATTGAAGTTAATTTAAAACCCCGATTTAGAAACCAATCATACATACTAACATACCATGCATAAATCTTATAAGCCTAGGGGGAGGGAAAGTCTCAATTCCCCCATGCCTGATGACAGAGTTGGGTTTTAAGGAGCTTACGAAAGGCAAGGAGGGTGGGGGCAACTCTGATATCTGGGGGGAGTTGGTTCCAGAGGGTCGGGGCCGCCACAGAGAAGGCTCTTCCCCTGGGTCCTGTCAAACGACATTGTTTTGTTGACGGGACCCGGAGAAGGTCAACTCTGTGGGACCTAACTGGTCACTGGGATTCATGCGGCAGAAGGCGGTCCCGGAGGTATTCTGGTCTGGTGCCATGAAGGGCTTTATAGGTCATAACCAACACTTTGAATTGTGACCAGAAACTGATCGGCAACCAATGCAGACTGCGGAGTGTTGGTGTGACATGGGTGTATTTAGGAAAGCCCATGATTGCTCTTGCAGCTGCATTCTGCACGATCTGAAGTTTCCGAACACTTTTCAAAGGTAACCCCACGTAGAGAGCATTACAGTAGTCGAGCCTCGAGGTGATGAGGGCATGAGTGACTGTGAGCAGTGACTCCCGGTCCAAATAGGGCCGCAACTGGTGCACCAGGAGAACCTGGGCAAACGCCCCCCCGCGCCACAGCTGAAAGATGTTTCTCTAATGTGAGCTGTGGATCGAGGAGGACGCCCAAGTTGGGGACCCTCTCTGAGGGGGTTAGTGATTCCCCCCCCCAGGGTAATGGACGGACAGATGGGATTGTCCTTGGGAGGCAGAACCCACAGCCACTCCGTCTTATCAGGGTTGAGTTTGAGTCTGTTGACACCCATCCAGACCCCAACAGCCTCCAGGCACCGGCACATCACTTCCATTGCTTCGCTGACTGGACAAGGGGTGGAGATGTAGAGCTGGGTATCATCTGCATATTGATGATACCTCACCCCATGCCCTTGGATGATATCACCTATAATCTGAACTCAAGAGGTGTAAGGCAGTGATGGCGAACCTATGGCATGGGGGCCACAGGTGACACACAGAGCCATATCTGATGGCACCTGAGCTGTTACCCTAGCTCAGCTCTATTTGTGCATGTGTCTGCTGGCCAAATGATTTAAGGTCACTCGGAGACTCTGGGAGGGCATTTTCGGCTTCCGGAGAGTGTCTGGGGGGGATGGGGGAGGGCATTTTTGCCTCTGGATCCTGGGGAGGGTGAAAAATGGGCCTACTAGCCCCACCAGAGTTTGGGAAATGGGCTGTTTCAGACCTCAAGAGGGCCTCCGGGAGGAGAGGGAGCAGGGGAGGCCATTTTTGTCATCCCCAAGCATTGAATTGTGGATGTGCAATAGCACACACACATACATGCTTTAGGCACTTGAGGAAAAAAAGGATTACGATTAGCGTTGGGTGACCCGAACTTACAAAGTTTGGGCTCGTGCCAAACTTTGCAGTGTTCGGCATGTCGAACCCGAACCCGAACTTTTTAAAAAGTTCGGGTAAAGTTTGCGTTCGGGTTAAGTGTTCGCTCGAACACTGAGAAACGCCGCTGCCCAGGAGGAGAGTGGGGAATCTCATCGTGGGATTCCCCACCTCCTTTTGCTTGCGGTGCTGCAAGCAAAAGGAGGTGGGATGTCCCACAATGGGATTCCGGGGGCGGGGCTTTGATGTCACGGAGACTACTTCCTGGCCGGCCGAAACGAGGAGAAAGGAGTCTCCGTGACATCAAAGCCCCGTCCCTAGAATCCCATCGTGGGATTCCCCACCTCCTTTTGCTTGAAGCGCTGCTGCGGCATTCTTTTCTGTAAAAATAAAAGGAAGCAAAAGGAGCTGGGGAATTCCCCACCTACTTGTTTATTTTTACAGAAAAGGACGCTGCAGTGGCTTGCTGCTGTTCGGGTTCAGGTTTGGTGAGCTCACCCGAACTTCACGGCAAAGTTTGGGTGAGTTCGCCAAACCCGAACTTTGTTGGGTTCGCCCAACACTATTTACTATCACTGGTGTAAGGGGTCAGGAATCAAACCTTCATCTTCTCCCAGTTTTAATGGGAGGAATTCATTGGTGGGTTCTGGTTTGTTTTGCTATTTCATTCCTAGATATATTTACACTTCACAATATTGCTTCTTCTAATTTTACATATATATATACATACACACATATATCTTAATCTTAATTAATCTTAATTTATTAGATTTGTATGCCGCAGGCCTGTTTTGCTCCCGGTGGAATCTGCTGATGAAGGCTCCTCTGACAAAGGAGACACGAGTGACAGGGAAGAGGAGAGTGGGGCAGACAGCTCAGAAGGAGATCAATTATCTCTCTCTTCCTTGGATTCAGAACAAGAGTTAATGATACAGCCACGCTTGCGGAGAGCGATGCATAGGCAGTAACAACTGAGAGATTATTATCAAAGAAAATGAGGCCACCTGTGGTTGGGTGGGGCTGTGGTAATTAGTGAGGCTGCTATAAAGAGCAGCCTATGAGTTTGGCCATTGTGGAGGATTATCTGATCGTTGTGTTTCGTGCCTGCCTTGCTGACTTCGACCTTGGTGTGTTGTTTTTTCCCCGCTTTGAAACTAAACCAGAGCAAAGTGTGTGTCACTTTGTGAAAGAAGAAGGACTGTGAATTGCCTCACAGCTGCAAGCTAAGTATCTCAGAACTGATAAGGGACTTGTACCAATTACCAGTTTGGTTGGAGACGAGCGCTCTTTGCTATACCAAAAGAGGGCTTAGTTTAAGTGAATTTTCATTATAAAGAACATTGTTTTGAATTTTCAAACGTGTGTGTGTCTGAACTTTGTACCTGTGAATTTTTGGGAGGATTCTACCAGAGAGCCCGACAGGACAATCATTGTGGGGGAAAAATGTGCAGCTCAATTAGGTCTGACTAGAGGATACCGAATAGCTGTGAATGAAGGTCCAGATGGTGCTCAATCCGTCTATCATGTGCATCTCCATGTACTTGGGGGACGTCAGATGGGCTGGCCTCCAGGCTAAGACTCCAAAGGAGAAGGAAAATTGTAGTCAGTCTATGGAATAGAGTCCACACTTGTTCTGTCTATAATACCAATTAATTAATGTTTTGTGTGGAGGACAATTATAATTTTTCCCCATAAATCAATGAAGTTTAAGCTTAAAAAAACAGAGAAGGAATCAGTTCAGGGGTATGGCAGGCCTGGATTTCTGCCAGTTCTAGCGACCCAGGCTGCCAAGTTACTACTGGTTCTCTGAAAACCGGTCTGAAATGGTAGGAACCACCCTCTGGAGCAGGGGTCTCCAAACTTTTTACACAGGGGGCCAGTTCACTATCCCTCGGACTGTTGGATGGCCAGACTATTAAATAAAATTATGAACAAATCCCTATGCACACTGCACATACCTTATTTCAAAGTAAAAAACAAAATGGGAATGTACTATTTAGAGGGGGGGAGAAGTCTGAAATTCATATATGTTTATGTTTTGTTTTTAATTTTCTTTTGTTAACATCTGATTGTAGGTCTTCTTGGCTTATAGAAAAATGCATAAAGAAAGAAGGAAGCACTTTGGCATAATGGTTAATAAGTTAGAAATATAATTGGTGTACTTTTTGAATGAACATTAAGGAGGGAATTCAATTAAAAGAAAATGAATGTAACTGAATGACAAAATTAGAAAAAAAAACTTTTGCAACTTTTTTGATGATTGATATTAGTTACTAACAAAATACCGCATTTTATTCATAGAAAATTCGATGGAACACTGTGTTGTGTCACTCACCCGCGGGCCGGATAAATGGCTGAAGTTTGGGGACCGCTGCTCTGGAGGAATCGAATCTTATGGTGGTCATCCCCAAAGGCACGAAACTACTGAACAAAAATTAGGACATGGTTAAAGGAAATGACATAATGTGACATAGAATTAAGACAAGAGATATAATTATGAGGAATAATTAGAGAATATTATACTAAACCAAAATACTACTTTAATTGTTCATATATTAACTGCGGCGAGATTGGCATATGCTCAAAACTGGAAAGACCAATACCTCCCGTAAGATAACATGATAATTAATAAACCAATAGATGGAGCTGAAATGACCAGGCTTACTTATGAATTGCAAAATAAACAAGAAAGAGATTTTTTTTACCGTATGGGAAAAGCTTTACAAGACCAATCCGGTAGGTGGTCCTTCAGTGATCATCGGGGTGGCGCAGCAGGTAGAGTGCTGTACTGCAGGCCACTGAAGCTGACTGTAGATCTGTAGGTCAGCGGTTCAAATCTCATCACTGGCTCAAGGTTGACTCAGCCTGCCATCCTTCCGAGGTGGGTAAAATGAGGACCCGGATTGTGGGAGCAATATGCTGGCTCTGTTAAAAAGTGCTATTACTAACATGTTGTAAGCCTCCCTGAGTCTAAGGAGAAGGGCGGCATAAAAATAAAAAATAAAATAAAATAAAATAAAATAAAATAAAATAAAATAAAATAAAATAAAATAAAATAAAATAAAATAAAATAAAATAAAATAAAATAAAATAAAACAAACAAATAAATCTTGACCCTTATTTTTTTTTAAAAAAGCATATCTAGCAAACACACCAGTTGATGGAAGAAAACAGTTCGATGAAACCGTATCTTAATTGGCTTGCTATGAGTCTGCCTGAGAATTTATTTTTATGGTTTTCGGGATTCTACTTTTATCCCTGGCTAGCGTTCAAGCTGCCTTCTGAAAATGCTCCTCACTTACCTAGGGCATGACAAGTGATTAGCCATGCCAGGGACTAAGGCTTTGCACTGACCATGTCAAAACATTGCTCACATTTCAGTGAGGCTCTGTGCTAAAAGTTCTCGAGACCTTGTGGGCAGCTCAGTTGAGAAGAAGTCGGTCCCTTCTGAAGTAAGACAGGAGCCAAGCTTGTCTTTCCCTCGTTCAAAATTCTGTTCGGAGCGGTTAAAGTTGCTTGAGTCAATATTAGTTCCCTGTAGCAGATGCCCTTATTAAATATTAAGCACTGTAGATACAGATCGCATCACCGAAACACATCTAACTCCCTGGAGCCGGGCGGAAGCAAATGTCTTGCAGGCTCTGTCTTCCCAAACTACAGAATACCTGATGAGAAAGTGGTCCAGTTAGGTGTTAAATAAACCAAGACCTTGTTGTGGGAAATCTGTCTGTCATTTCATCATCCATAAACAGGAACTTTCTTCTGTTTTTCCCTAACCTCTTTTCTGCTGCGTTAGTAGAACAAGTTTTTATTTTATTTTATTTTATATTTTATTATATATATATATGTTTTCGTAGATTTTCACGGGTACAGGTATGATGGTCTTGGTATATATATCTGTGTGTGTGTGTGTGTGTGTGTGTGTGTGTGTGTGTGTTTTCGTAGATTTTCACGGGTACAGGTATGACGGTCTTGGTATATTCGGGTTTCTTTCCGTGTAGGATTTGGAAATTTCTGGCGATGTTTCGATGAGGTCCCACTCATCATCTTCAGGCTGGTGTTTCTGTCCTTGTTCTATGGCAAGCAGTGTTCGCCTTAGAACAAGGACAGGCAGTGCGAATCTCCAGGGGGAGCTGGTTCCAGAGGACTGGGGCCTACACAAAACAGGCCCTTCCCGTCGGCCCCGCCAGTGGACATTGCTTGGCTGACAGGACTTGGAGAAGACTTATGCAGCTTAGGATTGTGTTGGCTTTTTTAGCCACTGCTGCACATTGCTGGCCCTTGTTTAGGTGGACAACCAGCTAAACATGGGCCAGCAATGTGCAGCAGCGGCTAAAAAAGCCAACACAATCCTAAACTGCATGAACAGGGGGATACACTCCAAGACCAGAGAGGTAATAATATCACTCTATAAGGCCCTGGTCAGACCACACCTGGAGTATTGCATCCAGTTCTGGTCACCACACTTCAAAAGAGATATAGAGACTCTGGAAAGGGTGCAGAAAAGAGCAACTAAAATGATAAGGGGACTAGAGACCAGGCCATATGAGGAAAGGTTGCTGGAACTGGGCATGGATAGTCTAGTAAAAAGAAGGGCTAGGGGGGACATGATAGCTGTATACAGGTACTTAAGGGGTTGCCACAGAGAGGAGGGGGACACACTATTTTCCAGGGCACCAGAGGGCTGGACGAGGAACAACGGTTGGAAGCTGACCAAGGAAAGATTCAACCTAGAGATAAGGAAGAATTTCCTGACAGTGAGAGCGATCAACCAGTGGAACGGCCTGCCAGCGGAGGTTGTGGACTCCCCAACTTTGGACATTTTTAAGAGGAGATTGGAGTGCCATTTGACTGGGGTGATGTAGGATTTCCTGCTCAAGCAGGGGGTTGAACTTGATGACCTGTAAGGTCCTTTTCAACTCTAATAATAAATGAATGAATGAATGAATGAATGAATGAATGAATGAATGAATAAATAAATAAATAAATAAATAAGACTGGCCCTGTGAGATGTAACCAGCCGCTGGGAGAAATATAATATTCTGCCTTTTTAATATTTCTCAAAATATGTCATTCTTCTAGGAGAGGGGTGGGTGATAACTTACATTACCAATGCTATTGGTCTTAAGACCGCAGAATTGGTTCTGCGTCCTAATAGAAAAAAAGGTGAAACCTTCCAGCCCCAATAAATATACAAACTTATACCACCACAACAAAATCCGATATTTTGTGGGATGACCCTGTTGGATTCTTTCCCATTTCCTTTCAAACGTGAGTCACCTGTTAAACATCTGACCCCCAAGTGTTGACTTAAAAGCTGGTAATGGCTGGAAGACTAATTGGAGTTCACTGTAATGTGTGTTTGCTTTGGGCTACAACACAACAGATTCCAAAGAGAGAGAGAGAGAGAGAGGCAGATGGAATAAAACACAGCAGCTATTCAAATCGAAGGCATGGGCTGTCGACCATATTGTACTAATCTTATCTCAGCTTCATTGTGTCTGACCCCAATTTGCCAAGTCTGTTCTTCGGCAGAGTTTTAAAAAACTGTTTAAAAACAAGTTCTTGGAAAAACAACAACTGGCTTCTCTTTGATGAATATTCACTGGAGAAGGCAATTACCATATTTTTCGGAGTGTAAGACGCACCTTAGTTTCTGAGGAGGAAACTAGGAAAAAGAATCTGCTTACCTGGTATTCATCTGGCTAGCGTCCTTAGCCAGCACATTATTTCATCCCCTGGTTAAGGGCTTTAAAATAACTTTATTTGGAGAGAGTAACAATGAAAGAGCTTGCAAGCCAGTAAGAGCTGGGAACATCATTGGCACCTGGAAAGGAATAGTTGGAGCAAGTAGAGCAATGGAAAAAACCCTGCAAAGACTTAGGGCTTGGAAAACATTCTTGCAGAGAGTAACAATGAAAGAGCTTGCAACCTGGTAAGAACTGGGAACATTGTTAGCACCTGGTTAGGGCTGGAAAGAAACATTTGGAGCAAGTTAGACCAATGGGAAAAAAACTCCTGCAAAGACTTAGGGCTTGGAAAACATTCTTTGCAGAGAGTAACAATGAAAGAGCTTGGAAGCCAGTAAGAGGTGGGAACATTGTTAGCAGCTGATTAGAGCTGGAAAGAAACATTTGGAGCAAGTTAGAGCAATGAAGAAAACCATGCAAAGACTTAGGGCTTGGAAAACATTCTTCACAGAGAGAAACAATGAAAGAGCCTGCAAGGTAAGAGCTGGGAAGATTGTTAGCGGCTACGGGCTGAAAGAAAAAGCTACATTCAGAGTATACGACACACTCAAACTATCAGCCTCTTTTAGGGAGGAAAAAGGTGTGTCTCAAACTCCCAAAAATACAGTATGTTTGGAAGAGTAAGAGGTAAAACAAAACCAGGCCTCAAAGAACACGATGGCTGGACACCAGCAAAGCTGACCACAGCCAGAGCACAGAACAACTCAAAGAAGCAGTGCAAGATTGGAAGATGTGGATAAATCTGGTTCATAGAATTGTCCAGAGTCATGGTTATCATCATTATCATCATAATCATCGAACATCACCTGATGAATTCCCCGTGGTGCAAGATATTTTGTGATCCAGCTAGGCATCCAAGCAATGAGTGATTATGCTAAGAAAGACAATGTATGGTTGATGGGGTGCTAGCTGAATTGGATAATTCTTGGCCTCTTTACAATTCTGGGTATATTTTTTATTTTATTTATTTATTATTATTTATTTTTATTTTATTTATTGGATTTGTATGCCGCCCCTCTCCGCAGACTCGGGCCGGCTAACAACAGCAATAAAACAGTATATAACAAAATCCAATACTAAAAACAGTTAAAAACCCATTATATAAAAACCAATCATACATACAGACAAACCATGCATAAAATTGTAAAGGCCTAGGGGGAAAGAGTATCTCCATTCCCCCATGTCTGGCGGCAGAGGTGGGTTTTAAGCAGCTTTCGAAAGGCAACGAGGGTGGGGGCAATTCTAATCTCTGGGGGGAGTTGGTTCCAGAGGGCCGGGGCCACCACAGAGAAGGCTCTTCCTCTGGGTCCCGCCAAGCGACATTGTTTGGTTGATGGGACATGGAGAAGACCCACTCTGTGGGACCTAACTGGTCGCTGGGATTTTATTTTTCTCCACATTAAAAATAAAACATAAAAATAAATCATTGGTACCAAGCACCGTAAAATAACATAAATGATAAATGGATTAGCTGTCAAGATAGAAAGCAGGGGGGGGGGCGGGGGGGGGGAGGGGTGTTTGTTAGATGTTTTTCATTTTCTCTCTTTTCTTTGTTTCCTTCTTTTCTCTTCTTGTGTTAGGTGATTGTTTTAAGAAAAATGTACAATACAAATTAGTTTCATAGAAATATGAAATGGATATTACAGATTATGTGCTGTCTTTTTAATTGTATATTAATTCAATTTTAAAAATTCTAAAAATATAAAATAAAAATAAAACATGCATTGATACAAAGCACATAATCATCACCTAACAATAGGCATATCTAAAATTTTCTTATCTAATACATCCTAATGGAACATCTTGTGTTTCTACTTACAATTCTGGTGGGTTGAAAAAGTATTTTATTTTTCACTTGAAAAGGGATAAGACTGATACCTGGAATTGATGTGACCACACGGTTTGCTCACATGCTCTTGCGCATGCACAATGCTTCTGCGCATACGCAGAAGCATTCTGGACAGGTGGGCGGAGCCTCCTGCCATCACCGCTACCGGTTCGAAGAACTGATCTGAACTGGGAGCAACCCATTCCTGCAATGGAGGAGCTATTAGGCCAGAATGGGACTGCACATGAGAAGCTCCTAGAACTGATTTGCTTTAGCGCGAATTGTGGCAGCATGTCTCTTCGACTGTTAACTTTATGTTGTTCAAAATACATAATATAAACAAAATAGCTAACACTAAAACAAAACCCCACGTGATTAAATGAAGCAATCTTGAAGGAAGGAAGGAAGGAAGGAAGGAAGGAAGGAGGGAGGGAGGGAGGGAGGGAAGGAAGGAAGGAAGGAAAGGAAGATAGAAAGAAAGACATACAGACATATAGAAAGAAAGAAAGGAAAAAAAGAAAGAAAGAAAGAAAAAGAAAGAAAAGAAAGAATGAAAGAAAGGAAAGAAAGAAAGAAAGAAAGGAAAGAAAGAAAAAGAAAGAAAGAAAGAAAAAGAAAGAAAGAAAGAAAGAAAGAAAAAAGAAAGAAAAAGAAAGAAAAAGAAGGAAAGAAAGGAAGAGGAAGAGGAAGGAAGATAAAGCTAAAAACACTACACTAAAAAAAAGACCTTAGCTTGATTTATATCCAAATTTACAACAATCAAATTCTTCATTCCATATTATGTGAAGAGAGAACTCTGTTTGACGATGTGATTTAACTTTGGTTGCTTTGCAATCATAGAAAGACTAATAATAACACTAATATTACTAGCAACTGTGGATTAGAATAAGAATGAAATGGCAAAGTATGCCAGGCTTATCAATATTTATGTATCTCTACCTTTTATATGCTGCCCTTCAACCCGTAAATGCGCCTATGCCAAATTCCAAATGGCTAAATGGGATTACTCATTCTTATAATAGCTGCATAATAACCCACCAATGAAAATTTCAAGAGAAGCCTCTTCAGGTGCCATGAATTTCATAGGTAATAATTTGACCATTGATTTATGGCAGGGAAGGGAATGCTCCTCACAGATCACATTGAAGTGGCATTAACAGTAATAATGTTAACATCATTTAAAATGATCATAAGATAATGCGTTCCCTGTTCATTTTATTACCGAGCTAGTCTCCAGCTGCCCTGATGGACACATTAAATAAAACCAGAGTAATAAATCATTGTAGTCAGTCCTTGGTGATTCCTTACCTCAATCTCCTACTTTGAGATTAGTTTCTCATACCTAATTTATAGAAACTTCTGGGTTCAATTTTTTTAAAACAATAATTTTAAACAAAGCATACAATTGCAAAATATAAAGAAAAATGAAGCTTTCATAGGGGAGGAAAAGGGAAATGAGAAAAGTGTAGGAAAGAGGAGAAAAAGAAAAAAAACCAACTTCTGATTAACCCATTTTTGGGTGCAGTAGAATAAAGTAATTGTTCTGCTGGGCTCTCTGATAGGAGCCTCCCGAAAATTCAAGGGTACAAATTTCAGACACAGACACATTTGAAAATTCAAAACAATTGTCTTTATCACAAAATTCAAAATAAACAAAGCACTCTTTTTGTATTGCAAAGAGCACTCTTCCCCAAACAACTGGGTAGTCTGTACAATTTCCCTTAAGCAGTCATTAAGTACTTAGCTAGCAGCTGTGAAGAAATGTCACACCCCTTCTTCTTCCAATGCAGTGAGACACACACACACCACACACACATTGCTCTGCTTTGGTTTCAAAGGCGTGAAAAAGCAACAAAGTCCAGCAACACAAGATTCCTGACGAACTCCGATCAGATATTCTTTCACAACGGCCAAACCCACATGCTGCTATTTATAGTAGCAGCCCTAATTACTGGAGCCCCACCCAAACACAGGTGGCCTCTCCTTATTTCCTGTAATATGTTCTTACTTGGTCACTTCTACGCATAATTCTGTGATTGCGTGCGTCGAAAATGTCATCATCTGAATCAACAGAAGATAAGGGAGATTGACTGCCTGGGCTGTGTGCCAAGCCCTCCTCTGCCGAGTCTCTCCCACCTTCTTCTTCGTCTGAGGAAACTAAACTCTGAACTGATTCTGTCAGCAATAACACAGGCCTGTGACATGTTGAAGTTTCCCCTGCATCCACCTCCCCATTCCTTGGGGCAGGAGCTGGACCAGAGCCAACCACAACAGGTAATAATAACATGAAACCTCAATTTTTTTACTTTAAATATAGTAGTATGCACTAGCCATTTCTAACCTTATCTAATCAGCAAAACCCAAAATCAAAAGTTTCACTTTTTTTCCTCCTCAAGCACAAAGTCCAAAAGTGGTTTTCAAATAGGAACAAAATTAATTGTATTATTTTCTTTTAAAAAACCCAATCAATTTAGCCTTTCCTGCTATCTTTTTATTCAGCTTCATCGATAATTCTCTCTGGGTTCAAGAATGGAAACCTAAATCTGATTTAAGGGATGAATTATAAAAAGAGATTTAAACAATCTAATGACAGATTCCAGACTCAGATTTGTTGTGAAATAAATGTGAGATAGTGTAGCTTTTGGATGTTGAAGTGACTTCAGTCAAGCAGCTATAATTTTTTTTAAAAAAAATCCATCCTAGATATTTACCCTTTATTTTCTGTTCTGTCGGGCTCTCTGGTAGAATCCTCCCAAAAATTCACAGGTACAAATTTCAGACACACACACGTTTGAAAATTCAAAACAATGTTCTTTATAATGAAAATTCACTTAAACCAAGCCCTCTTTCAGTATAGCAAAGAGCACTGGTCTCCAAACAAACTGGTAATTTATACAAGTCCCTTATCAGTCCTGTGATACTTAGCTTGCAGCTGTGAGGCAATTCACAGTCCTTCTTTCACAAAGTGAAACACACACTTAGTTTCAAAGCAGGGAAAAATCAGCACACGAAAAGTCAAAGTCAGTAAAGCAGTCATGAAACACAATGATCAGATAATCCTCCACAATGGCCAAACCCACAGGCTGCTTTTTATAGCAGCTTCACTAATTACCACATCCCCCCCCCCCCCCCCCCCCCCCCAACCACAGGTGGCCTCATTTTCTTTGATAATAATCTCTCAGTTGTTGTTGCCTATGTATCGCTCTCCGCATGCGTGGCTGTATCATTAACTCTTGTTCTGAATCCAAGGAGGAGCTAGATAATTGATCTCCTTCTGAGCTGTCTGCCACACTCTCCTCCTCCCTGTCACTCATGTCTTCTTGGTCAGAGGAGCCTTCATCATCAGATTCCACCAGGGGCAAAACAGGCCTGCAGCATGTGGATGTCTCCCCCACGCCCATAGTCCTTGGGGCAGGAGCTGGGCCAGAGCTAACCACAATAATTTTCTGAATATTTGTGTGTGTGTGTGTGTGTTTTAATTGTGCTTAATAAAGATACAGGGTATGCAATATGAATATTTTCCCCCAGATTTGGATCGTTGATCCACTGGGTAAATTGCAAGCTGTACTTAAAGAGGTGAAAATAGATAAGGCAAAATAATTCCCCCCATTGCTGATGTTTCTACTATTTCTTCTTCTTCTTTTTATTTTTTACTACATACCGTAGTTCAAATTTAGGGAATTGAGGATTAAATTCAACCGATTTGCTGCCCAAATAGCATTTTCTCATGTAGAACGGATGGATTTCCAGATAGAGCTTTTTAAAAAGCTGAAATTGCTAGTCAAGTATTGAAATATCTTACTGTGCTTGCAGCTACATAGCTCTTGAGAGACTCTTCCCTTTATCTTTAACAACAAAACAAGTGTAGAAATAATCTAAATATAGGAAATGGTGTCTACTTACAAGTAACTTCAATTGCTTTAAATATTAAAACTTTTATCCTAGCAAAAGCAACTTCAGTTCCTGAACTTTTAATTAACCTCCCCAAATAACTGCAAAATCTAGCTTTCATTTTTTGGTACATTGAAAATGTTAATTTTCCATTTACAAGAAACAGAATGCTTTTCATTTTATTGCCAATTTTCTTTTACTCGTGCTTGCTTCTTGATCAGAGGATGGGTGATTTAAAACAAAAACAAAAAAACCCAGATTATTGCAGCCTGAACAAAGGTTTGAAAATAATTGTTGTAGATAGCTGAGTAGCCTTCATTACAGGTGTTGTGGTGGGCTCTGGCCCAGCTCCTGCCCCAGGGAATGGGGAGGTGGATGCAGGGGAAAATTCAACATGTCACAGGCCTGTGTTATTGCTGACGGAATAAGTTCAGAGTTTAGTTTCCTCGGACGAAGAAGAAGGTGGGAGTGACTCGGCAGAGGGGGGCTTGGCACACAGCCCAGGCAGTCAATCTCCATTATCTTCTATAGCTTCAGATGATGACATTTTGACCCG